>NC_143031.1:87133411-87180911 GCF_057628025.1 Oncorhynchus mykiss | reverse complement strand
ATTGCCAAAGCAAGTAAAATAGATAATAAACATCAGTGAAATCAACAATAAAAAATTAACAGTAATAATTACACTTACAGAACTCTCTCTCTCCCTCTCTCTCTCTCTCTCTCTCTCTCTCTCTTTCTCTCTTTCTCTCTCTCTTTCTCTTTCTCTCTCTCTCTCTCTCTCTCTCTCTCTCTCTCTCTCTCTTTCTCTCTTTCTCTTTCTCTCTCTCTCTCTCTCTCTCTCTCTCTCTCTCTCTCTCTCTCTCTCTCTCTCTCTCTCTCTCTCTCTCTCTCGCTCCCTCTCCCTCTCTCCCTCTCTCCAGGTATGCCAGATCGTTGGTCAGTCTCTGCAGCGCTGCAGTCTGGAGTTGGGGGGCAGAACGGGACCAGCTTCCACGGCTGTCTCAGGAACCTCTACATCAACGGACAGCTGCAGGATCTGGGGGTCGGACTGGAGCAGGGACAGGTACAGGACCTGGGGGTCAGACTGGAGCAGGGACAGGTACAGGACCTGGGCGTCAGGCTGGAGCAGGGACAGGACCTGGGGGTCAGACTGGAGCAGGGACAGGTACAGGACCTGGGGGTCAGACTAGAGCAGGGACAGGTACAGGACCTGGGGGTCAGACTGGAGCAGGGACAGGACCTGTGGGTCAGTCTGGAGCAGGGACAGGACCTGGGGGTCAGACTGGAGCAGGGACAGGTACAGGACCTGGGGGTCAGACTGGAGCAGGGACAGGTACAGGACCTGGGGGTCAGACTGGAGCAGGTACAGGACCTGTGGGTCAGTCTGGAGCAGGGACAGGACCTGGGGGTCAGGCTGGAGCAGGGACAGGACCTGGGGATCAGACTGGAGCAGGGACAGGACCTGGGAGTCAGGCTGGAGCAGGGACAGGACCTGAGGGTCAGGCTGGAGCAGGGACAGGACCTGGGGGTCAGACTGGAGCAGGGACCTGGGGGTCAGGCTGGAGCAGGGACAGGGACAGGACCTGGGGGTCAGACTGGAGCAGGGACCTGGGGGTCAGGCTGGAGCAGGGACAGGACCTGGGAGTCAGGCTGGAGCAGGGACAGGACCTGGGGGTCAGTCTGGAACAGTGACCTGGGGGTCAGTCTGGAACAGGGACAGGGACAGGACCTGGGGGTCAGACTAGAGCAGGGACAGGACCTAGGGGTCAGCCTGGAGCAGGGACAGGTCCTGGGGGTCAGGCTGTAGCAGGGACAGGACCTGGGGGTCAGACTGGAGCAGGGACAGGACCTTGGGGTCAGACTGGAGCAGGGACCTGGGGGTCAGACTGGAGCAGGGACCTGGGGGTCATTTTGGAGCAGGGACCTGGGGGTCAGACTGGAGCAGGGACAGGGACAGGACCTGGGGGTCAGGCTGGAGCAGGGACCTGGGGGTCAGACTGGAGCAGGGACCTGGGGGTCAGACTGGAGCAGGGACAGGTGCAGGACCTGGGGGTCAGGCTGGAGCAGGTACCTGGGGGTCAGACTGGAGCAGGGACAGGACCTGGGGGTCAGACTGGAGCAGGGACCTGGGGGTCAGACTGGAGCAGGGACATATATTGAAACACTGACATTATGAAGGAAGATCAAACATACAGCAAAACCAACCAAATGAAACTCTAATCTTTACACACATGGAAACACACACACACCCAGGAGGTTTCCCTCACCTGGAAAAGGCTGGTTCGGAGACAATGTCAAAGAATAAACCAGCTGTTCCTCCTCTAAACTGAACCCTGTTGTGTTTTCCAGACTGGGGTCGAAGCTGGATGCCAGCCATGCCAGGCAGGTGTGTGTGGCCAGGGTGAGTGCCACCCAACCGGTCAGAGAGGCTTCTCCTGTACCTGCCACCCTGGATGGACCGGAGACCGTTGTCAGGACCAGGTCAACAACCCCTGTGATGGGAACAAGTCAGTGGACTGGGGATGGGGGTGATGGGTGAGGGGAGGATGGGGGTGAGGGTGAGGGGGAGGATGGAGAGGAATGAGTGAGGGGAAGGGAGGGGTGGCGATCCATTTAAATTGTATTTCTCCTCCCCCTCCCCCATCTCTCTCTCTCTCCTTCCTCTCCCTCCCCCATATCTCTCTCTCTCCTTCCTCTCCCTCCCCTCTCCCTCCCCCATCTCTCTCTCTCTCCTTCCTCTCCCTCCCCTCTCCCTCCCCCATCTCTCTCTCTCTCCTTCCTCTCCCTCCCCTCTCCCTCCCCCATCTCTCTCTCTCTCCTTCCTCTCCCTCCCCTCTCCCTCCCCCATCTCTCTCTCTCTCCTTCCTCTCCCTCCCCTCTCCCTCCCCCATCTCTCTCTCTCTCCTTCCTCTCCCACCCCCATCTCTCTCTCTCTCCTTCCTCTCCCTCCCCTCTCCCTCCCCCATCTCTCTCTCTCTCCTTCCTCTCCCTCCCCTCTCCCTCCCCCATCTCTCTCTCTCTCCTTCCTCTCCCTCCCCTCTCCCATCTCTCTCTCTCTCCTTCCTCTCCCTCCCCTCTCCCTCCCCCATCTCTCTCTCTCTCCTTCCTCTCCCTCCCCTCTCCCTCCCCCATCTCTCTCTCTCTCTCCGTCCTCTCCCTCCCCCATCTCTCTCTCTCTCCGTCCTCTCCCTCCCCCTCCTCTCTCCCCCCCCCCCCCCCATCTCTCCCTCCTCCTTCCTGCAGGTGTATCCATGGTTCATGTCTTCCTATCAATTCCTACTCCTACTCCTGTCGCTGCCAGCCAGGATTCCTCGGGGTGCTGTGTGACGAGGCAGACCAGGAAGTGCTGGACCCCTGTCAGCTGACCAGATGTAAACATGGGAAATGTAGGCTGTCTGGCCTGGGCAAGGCCTACTGTCAATGTAACCCAGGATACACGGGGGACGCCTGCGACAGAGGTGAGGGAGGGAGGGAGGGAGGGAGGGAGGGAAGGTCTCCACATCGGTCTCATCTGGCCACTGTCTGTCTGTTCATCTGTCTGTCTGGTCTAACTCTCTGCTGTCTGTCTGTTAGTGTTTTAACCCTGTCTGTCTGCTCTAACTCTCTGCTGTCTGTCTGTTAGTGTTTTAACTGTCTGTCTGCTCTAACTCTCTGCTGTCTGTCTGTTAGTGTTTTAACCCTGTCTGTCTGCTCTAACTCTCTGCTGTCTGTCTGTTAGTGTTTTAACTGTCTGTCTGCTCTAACTCTCTGCTGTCTGTCTGTTCATCTGTCTGTCTGCTCTAACTCTCTGCTGTCTGTCTGTTAGTGTTTTAACTGTCTGTCTGCTCTAACTCTCTGCTGTCTGTCTGTTAGTGTTTTAACTGTCTGTCTGCTCTAACTCTCTGCTGTCTGTCTATTCATCTGTCTGTCTGGTCTAACTCTCTGCTGTCTGTCTGTTAGTGTTTTAACTGTCTGTCTGCTCTAACTCTCTGCTGTCTGTCTGTTCATCTGTCTGTCTGGTCTAACTCTCTGCTGTCTGTCTGTTAGTGTTTTAACTGTCTGTCTGCTCTAACTCTCTGCTGTCTGTCTGTTAGTGTTTTAACTGTCTGTCTGCTCTAACTCTCTGCTGTCTGTCTGTTCATCTGTCTGTCTGGTCTAACTCTCTGCTGTCTGTCTGTTAGTGTTTTAACTGTCTGTCTGCTCTAACTCTCTGCTGTCTGTCTGTTCATCTGTCTGTCTGGTCTAACTCTCTGCTGTCTGTCTGTTAGTGTTTTAACTGTCTGTCTGCTCTAACTCTCTGCTGTCTGTCTGTTCATCTGTCTGTCTGCTCTAACTCTCTGCTGTCTGTCTGTTCATCTGTCTGTCTGATCTAACTCTCTGCTGTCTGTCTGTTAGTGTTTTAACCCTGTCTGTCTGCTCTAACTCTCTGCTGTCTGTCCGTTAGTGTTTTAACCCTGTCTGTCTGCTCTAACTCTCTGCTGTCTGTCTGTTAGTGTTTTAACCCTGTCTGTCTGCTCTAACTCTCTGCTGTCTGTCTGTTCATCTGGCTGTCTGCTCTAACTCTCTGCTGTCTGTCTGTTCATCTGTCTGTCTGTTCTAACTCTCTGCTGTCTGTCTGTTAGTGTTTTAACCCTGTCTGTCTGCTCTAACTCTCTGCTGTCTGTCTGTTAGTGTTTTAACCCTGTCTGTCTGCTCTAACTCTCTGCTGTCTGTCTGTTAGTGTTTTAACCCTGTCTGTCTGCTCTAACTCTCTGCTGTCTGTCTGTTCATCTGTCTGTCTGCTCTAACTCTCTGCTGTCTGTGTGTTCATCTGTCTGTCTGCTCTAACTCTCTGCTGTCTGTCTGTTAGTGTTTTAACCCTGTCTGTCTGCTCTAACTCTCTGCTGTCTGTCTGCTTTAACTCTCTGCTGTCTGTCTGCTAGTGTTTTAACTGTCTGTCTGCTCTAACTCTCTGCTGTCTGTCTGCCCCAGCCTCCTCTGATCCACCGCCCCCCGGCAGAGGGGTCACCCAGGTGAGATTCTCAGGGTCAGAGGTCAGAGGTCAGCCCTCTTTGCCCCGCCACCCCCTCTCCTTAACCCATCCTCCTCCACAGCCAATCACATTGGAGACCATGCTCCTCCACAGCCAATCACATTGGAGACCATGCTCCTCCACAGCCAATCACATTGGAGATCTTCCGTTCCACATGAGCTTGTTTCAACCTCAGCCACCCGCCACCCATCAGCCACCCTCAGTCACCCATCCTCTGCTCTCTCCTTTCACACTCTTCCTTCCTTGTTCCTTCGTTATCTCCCTCCTTCCTTCCTTCCTTCCTTCCTCCCTCCCTTCCTTCCTTCCTTCCTTCCTTCCTTCCTTCCTTCCATCCATCCATCCATCCATCCACACCTCCTCCCATCTCTCTCCCTCTCTGTCATCTATTCCTCTAACTACCGCCCCTCTCTTTCTAAACCCTTCTTCTCTCTCTCTCTCAGCCCTTCTCTCTCTCTCTCTCTCTCAGCCCTTCTTCTCTCTCTCTCTCTCTCTCAGCCCTTCTCTCTCTCTCACTCTCTCAGCCCTTCTTCTCTCTCTCTCTCTCTCAGCCCTTCTCTCTCTCTCTCTCTCAGCCCTTCTCTCTCTCTCTCTCTCAGCCCTTCTTCTTCTCTCTCTCTCTCTCAGCCCTTCTTCTCTCTCTCTCTCTCAGCCCTTCTTCTCTCTCTCTCTCTCTCTCAGCCCTTCTTCTCTCTCTCTCTCTCAGCTCTTCTTCTCCCTCTCTCTCTCTCAGCTCTTCTTCTCTCTCTCCCTCCCTCTCTCTCTCAGCCCTTCTTCTCTCTCTCTCTCTCAGCTCTTCTTCTCCCTCTCTCTCTCTCAGCTCTTCTTCTCTCTCCCTCCCTCTCTCTCTCAGCCCTTCTTCTCTCTCTCTCTCTCAGCCCTTCTTCTCTCTCTCTCTCTCTCAGCCCTTCTTCTCTCTCTCTCTCAGCCCTTCTTCTCTCTCTCTCTCTCTCTCAGCCCTTCTTCTCTCTCTCTCTCTCAGCTCTTCTTCTCCCTCTCTCTCTCTCAGCTCTTCTTCTCTCTCTCCCTCCCTCTCTCTCAGCCCTTCTTCTCTCTCTCTCTCTCAGCTCTTCTCCCTCTCTCTCTCTCAGCTCTTCTTCTCTCTCTCCCTCCCTCTCTCTCTAAGCCCTTCTCTCTCTCTCTCCCTCCCTCTCTCTCTCTCTCTCTCAGCTCTTCTTCTCTCTCTCCCTCCCTCTCTCTCTAAGCCCTTCTCTCTCTCTCTCCCTCCCTCTCTCTCTAAGCCCTTCTTCTCTCTCTCTCTCTCTCTCTCTCTCTCTAAGCCCTTCTTCTTCTTCTCTCTCTCTCTCTCTCTCTCTCTCTAAGCCTATCTTCTCTCTCTCTCTCTCTCTCTCTCTCTCTAAGCCTATCTTCCCTCCCTCTCTCTCTCTCTCTCTAAGCCTATCTTCTCTCTCTCTCTAAACCCTTCTTCTCTCTCTTCCCCTGTAGAGGTGGTCTGTCGAGGGGAACGGCTCCGAGCTGTCTACCAGCTCCAGAGGGGCTATTCGGCGTGTGAAACCCAGGAGAAGGTCTCCCGTCTAGAGTGCCGTGGCTCCTGTCCGGAGGGGGCTGAAGGGGGGGGCGGGAGCGGCTGCTGCTCCCCTTTACGTTCCAAACGCAGGAAATACACCTTCCACTGCACCGACGGCTCCTCCTTCGTACAGGAAGTGGAGAAGGTGGTGAAGTGCGGCTGTACAAAGTGTCCTCCCTCGTAAAACGTCCCCCCCTTTACCCTGGGATGAAAGGTTCCGCCTCCTGTTCCTGCTCCTGTCTCTCTCTGGAAGGAAACCTATCCCCCTCTCCTCCTCCTCCGACCTCATCTCTCTCTCCCCCTCTCCTCCTCTGACCTCATCACCCTCTCCTCCTCCGACCTTATCCCCCTCCCCTCTCCTCCTCTGACCTCATCCCCCTCTCCTCCTCCGACCTCATCCCCCTCTCCTGCTCCGACCTTATCCCCCTCCCCCTCTCCTCCTCTGACCTCATCCCCCTCTCCTCCTCCGACCTCATCCCCCTCCCCCTCTGACCTCATCCCCCTCTCCTCCTCCGACCTTATCCCCCTCCCCCTCTCCTCCTCCGACCTCATCCCCCTCCTCCTCTGACCTCATCCCCCTCTCCTCCTCCGACCTTATCCCCCTCCCCTCTCCTCCTCCGACCTCATCCCCCTCCCCCTCTGACCCCATCCCCCTCTCCTCCTCCAACCTCATCCACCTCTCCTCCTCTGACCTCATCCCCCTCTCATCCTCCGACCTCATCCCCCTCTCCTGCTCCGACCTTATCCCCCTCCCCTCTCCTCCTCCGACCTCATCCCCCTCTCCCTCTGACCTCATCCCCCTCTCCTCCTCCTCCGACCTTATCCCCCTCCCCCTCTCCTCCTCTGACCTCATCACCCTCTCCTCTCCTCCTCTGACCTCATCACCCTCTCCTCCTCTGACCTTATCCCCCTCCCCTCTCCTCCTCTGACCTCATCACCCTCTCCTCCTCTGACCTCATCCCCCTCTCCTCCTCCGACCTTATCCCCCTCTCCTCCTCTGACCTCATCACCCTCTCCTCCTCCGACCTTATCCCCCTCCCCTCTCCTCCTCTGACCTCATCACCCTCTCCTCCTCTGACCTTATCCCCCTCTCCTCCTCTGACCTCATCCCCCTCTCCTGCTCCGACCTTATCCCCCTCCCCTCTCCTCCTCCGACCTCATCCCCCTCCCCCTCTGACCTCATCCCCCTCTCATCCTCCGACCTCATCCCCCTCTCCTCCTCTGACCTCATCCCCCTCTCCTCCTCCGACCTTATCCCCATCCTCTCTCCTCCTCCGACCTCATCCCCCTCCCCCTCTGACCTCATCCCCCTCTCCTCCTCCGACCTTATCCCCCTCCCCCTCTCCTCCTCCGACCTCATCCCGACCTCATCCCTCTTCTTTTTGTAAACCCCCCCCCCCCAAAAGTCAAGACGAAACAAAGAAAAACAACAGAAATATTGCCAGCTGGACTGTGGGCTCACTGCCTCAGAGGAGATGTTGAATTATATTGTAAAATACAGCAAAAAAAAAAGGACTTATTTTTATTATCAAGCGGAGAAAAAAAAGACTTAAAAACTCAACAAGACTCTGTTCCTTCTTTTTCCGTTTTTGGCACGATGACTCGTGATGACGAGCGGTGTTCCCCACTGACGGACGACCACTTCCTGTTGTGTACTTCCTGTTTCCTGTGTTGTAGGAGTTACCCACCCTATTAACCGTAGTACTACACACTCACCACTAGGTGGAGGTGTTCTGGTCTCAGGTCAGGGGGGAGACGGAGGGAACCCTTTCATCCACACAAAACACACACACACACACACACACACACACACACGTAGATGGTGTAGTTTTGTTAAGGTAGTAATTAGGTTAAACCCCTCAGTGCCTCCTCTCCTGTGACAACCTGTCTGACTTTTAATATATATTAATTTATATTTGACTCTCTTATTTTTGTATTAAAGGCAGTGGAAGATTGACTAGATTGACTAACAACATATCATGTCCTAATTTTTTTTTTTTGTTTTTTTTTGGGGGGGGGGGGGTTGGAGAGAAGTCTTTGATGTTGTTTTGACCACTGAGTAAAACTATCGTGTTTTAATTATTTTTTTTTTTTTGCCAGAAGACTTAGTTACATTTTAATCTTCAAAGAAATGTGACATTGTGATTGAGGACATTGTTGTGTATTTCTGTGGCCATGTTTTCTCAGACTTTGTATATTGCCATGATGATGCTGATGATGAAGAGTAATAAGAAGTGTATAGTTCATTTATCTGACGTTCATTACATCACCTGATCCTAGACATGTTGATGGTTTAGATTACAACACCACCTGATCCTAGACATGTTGATGGTTTAGATTACAACACCACCTGATCCTAGACATGTTGATGGTTTAGATTACATCACCTGATCCTAGAGATGTTGATGGTTTAGATTACAACACCACCTGATCCTAGACATGTTGATGGTTTAGATTACAACACCACCTGATCCTAGACATGTTGATGGTTTAGATTACATCACCTGATCCTAGACATGTTGACGGTGTAGATTACAACATCGCCTGATCCTAGACATGTTGACGGTGTAGATTACACCACCTGATCCTAGACATGTTGATGGTGTAGATTACATCACCTGATCCTAGACGTGTTGATGGTGTAGATTACATCACCTGATCCTAGACATGTTGATAGCAACAACACCTGATCCTAGACATGTTGATGGTGTAGATTACAACACCACCTGATCCTAGACATGTTGACGGTGTAGATTACAACATCACCTGATCCTAGACATGTTGATGGTGTAGATTACATCACCTGATCCTAGACATGTTGATGGTTTAGATTACAACACCTGATCCTAGACATGTTGATGGTTTAGATTACATCACCTGATCCTAGACGTGTTGATGGCAACACCACCTGATCCTAGACATGTTGATGGCGTAGATTACAACACCACCTGATCCTAGACATGTTGATGGCGTAGATTACAACACCACCTGATCCTAGACATGTTGATGGTTTAGATTACATCACCTGATCCTAGACGTGTTGATGGCAACACCACCTGATCCTAGACATGTTGATGGTGTAGATTACAACATCACCTGATCCTAGACATGTTGATGGTGTAGATTACATCACCACTTGATCCTAGACATGTTGGTGGTGTAGATTACAACACCACCTAATCCTAGATATGTTGATGGTGTAGATTACATCACCTGATCCTAGACATGTTGATGGTGTAGATTACAACACCTGATCCTAGACATGTTGATGGTGTAGATTACAACACCACCTGATCCTAGAAATGTTGGTGTAGATTACAACACCATCTGATCCTAGACATGTTGATGGTGTAGATTACAACATCACCTGATCCTAGACATGTTGATGGTGTAGATTACAACACCTGATCCTATACATGTTGATGGTTTAGATTACATCACCACCTGATCCTAGACATGTTGATGGTTTAGATTACATCACCTGATCCTAGACATGTTGATGGTGTAGATTACATCACCACCTGATCCTAGACATGTTGATGGTGTAGATTACATCACCTGATCCTAGACATGTTGATGGTTTAGATTACAACATCACCTGATCCTAGACATGTTGATGTTAGATTACAACATTGCCTGATCCTAGACATGTTGATGGTGTAGATTTCATCACCTGATCCTAGACATGTTGATGGTGTAGATTACAACACCACCTGATCCTAGACATGTTGGTGGTGTAGATTACAACATCACCTGATCCTAGACATGTTGATGGTGTAGATTACACCACCTGATCCTAGACATGTTGATGGTTTAGATTACAACACCTGATCCTAGACATGTTGATGGTTTAGATTACATCACCACCTGATCCTAGACATGTTGGTGTAGATTACATCACCACCTGATCCTAGACATGTTGATGGTTTAGATTACATCACCTGGTCCTAGACATGTTGATGGTGTAGATTACAACACCATCTGATCCTAGACATGTTGATGGTTTAGGTTACAACACCACCTGATCCTAGACATGTTGATGGTGTAGATTACAACACCATCTGATCCTAGACATGTTGATGGTGTAGGTTACAACATCACCTGATCCTAGACATGTTGATGGTGTAGATTACATCACCTGATCCTAGACATGTTGATGGCAACACCACCTGATCCTAGACATGTTGATGGTGTAGATTACAACATCACCTGATCCTAGACATGTTGATGGTTTAGATTACATCACCTGATCCTAGACATGTTGATGGTGTAGATTACACCACCTGATCCTAGACATGTTGATGGTTTAGATTACATCACCTGATCCTAGACATGTTGATGGTGTAGATTACACCACCTGATCCTAGACGTGTTGATGGCAACATCACCTGATCCTAGACATGTTGATGGTTTAGATTATATCACCTGATCCTAGACATGTTGATGGTGTAGATTACATCACCTGATCCTAGACATGTTGATGGTGTAGATTACATCACCTGATCCTAGAACCGTTTATAACTTTTTAACCAATTTCTGCTTAAAAATAAAACTGTGACTTTTTTCTAAATGAAACTACTTTGTTAGCCACCCGATGTTACTATGACGATGTTTAACGTGTTGCTGCTAAGGTTTTGTACCGTAGACTTGGATCCTGATCTGGATGGATCGTAGTACTTCCTGTCCCTCAGTAGGGACTTCCCTCCTTGTGTAACAGATAAATATGTCTCCCCCTCTTCCTCTGTGCGTTGTGCTTTATACCCCCCCCCCCCCCCCCCCCGAGACTAATGTCAGTTCCTGGCAGGTGTTTGTCTATTAAACAACAATATTTACCTCCAGACTCAGCATGTTACTTTCTTTACAAAACGTTGACCTCCAGACTACACCAGACTATTGAGATTCATTCCTATACTACACTAGACTATTGGGACGCACCCCTAGACTATACTATAAACTATTGAGACTCAACCCCTAGACTACACTAGAGACTACTGAGACTCACCCCTAGACTACACTAGAGACTATTGGGACTCACACCTAGACTACACTAGAGACTATTGGGACTCACCCTTAGACTACACTAGACTATTGGGACTCAACCCTAGACTACACTAGACTATTGGGACTCAACCCTAGACTTCACTAGACTATTGAGACTCAACCCTAGACTATACTAGACTATTGGGACTCACCCCTAGACTAAACTGGACTATTGGGACTCAACCCTAGACTATTGGGACTAACCCCTAGACTACACTAGACTATTGGGACTCACCCCTAGACTTCACTAGACTATAGACACTCACCCCTAGACTTCACTAGACTATAGAGACTCATCCCTAGACTACACTAGACTATAGAGACTCACCCCTAGGCTTCACTAGACTATTGGGACTCACCCCTAGACTTCACTAGACTATTGGGACTCACGCCTAGACTTCACTAGACTATAGAGACTCACCCCTAGACTACAGTATAGAGACTCACCCAAAGACTACACTATAGAGACTCACCCCTAGACTACACTATGGAGACTCACCCCTAGACTAGACTAGACTATTGAGAAACACCCCTGGACAACACTAGAAACTATTGAGACCTACCCCTAGACTACACTAGAGACTATTGACACTCACCCCGAGACTACACTAGAGACTATTGAAACTCACCCCTAGACTACACCCTAGACTATTGAGACTACACCCTAGACTATTGAGACTCAACCCCTGGACTACACTAGAGACTATTGAGACTCAGCCCTAGACTACACTAGAGACTACTGAGACTCACCCCGAGACTACACTAGAGACGACTGAGACTCACCCCTAGACTACACTAGAGACTATTGAGACTCACCCCGAGACTACACTAGAGACTATTGACACTCACCCCGAGACTAAACTAGAGACTATTAACACTCACCCCGAGACTACACTAGATACTATTGAGACTCAGCACTAGACTACACTAGACACTATTGGGACTGACCCCTAGACTACACTAGAGACTATTGACACTCACCCCTAGACTACACTATAGAGACTCACCCCTTGACTACACTATGGAGACTCACCCCTAGACTACACTAGACTATAGAGACTCACCCCTAGACTACACTAGAGACTATTGAGACTCACCCCTAGACTACACTAGAGACTATTGACACTCACCCCTAGATTACACTATGGAGACTCACCCCTAGACTACACTAGACTATAGAGACTCACCCCTAGACTACACTATAGAGACTCACCCCTAGACTACACTATAGAGACTCACCCTTAGACTACACTATGGAGACTCAACCCTAGACTACACTATGGAGACTCGCCCCTAGACTACACTAGACTATAGAGACTCACCCCTAGACTACATTAGAGACACCCTGAAACTACACTAGAGACTATTGAGACTCACCCCTAGACTACACTAGAGACTATTGACACTCACCCCTAGACTACACTATAGAAACTCACCCCTAGACTACACTATGGAGACTCACCCCTAGACTACACTAGACTATAGAGACTCCGCCCTAGACTAAACTAGGGACTATTGAGACTCACCCCTAGACTACACTAGACTATTGGGACTCACCCCTAGACTAAACCAGACTATTGAGACTCACCCCTAGACTACACTAGAGACTATTGAGACTCACCCCTAGACTACACTAGAGACTAATGAGACTCACCCCTAGACTACACTAGAGACTATTGAGACTCACCCCTAGACTACACTAGAGACTAATGAGACTCACCCCTAGACTACACTAGAGACTATTGAGACTCACCCCTAGACTACACTAGAGACTAATGAGACTCACCCCTAGACTACACTAGAGACGAATGACACTCACCCCTAGACTACACTAGAGACTAATGACACTCACCCCTAGACTACACTAAGGACTATTGGGACTCACCCTAGACTACACTCGACTATAGAGACTCACCCCTAGACTACTCTAGACTATAGAGACTCCGCCCTAGACTAAACTAGGGACAATTGAGACTCACCCCTAGACTACACTAGACTATTGGGACTCACCCCTAGACTAAACCAGACTATTGAGACTCACCCCTAGACTACACTAGAGACTATTGAGACTCACCCCTAGACTACACTAAGGACTATTGGGACTCACCCTAGACTACACTCGACTATAGAGACTCACCCCTAGACTACACTAGACTATAGAGACTCCGCCCTAGACTAAACTAGGGACTATTGAGACTCACCCCTAGACTACACTAGACTATTGGGACTCACCCCTAGACTAAACCAGACTATTGAGACTCACCCCTAGACTACACTAGAGACTATTGAGACTCACCCCTAGACTACACTAGAGACTAATGAGACTCACCCCTAGACTACACTAGAGACTATTGAGACTCACCCCTAGACTACACTAGAGACTAATGAGACTCACCCCTAGACTACACTAGAGACTAATGAGACTCACCCCTAGACTACACTAGAGACTAATGACACTCACCCCTAGACTACACTAGAGACTAATGACACTCACCCCTAGACTACACTAGAGACTAATGAGACTCACCCCTAGACTACACTAGAGACTAATGAGACTCACTCCTAGACTACACTAAGGACTATTGAGATTCACCCCTAGACTACACTAAGGACTATTGAGACTCACCCCTAGACTACACTACACTATGGAGACTCACCCCTAGACTACACTAGAGACTAATGACACTCATTCCTAGACTACACTAGAGACTAATGAGACTCACCCCTAGACTACACTAGAGACTAATGAGACTCACCCCTAGACTACACTAAGGACTATTGAGACTCACCCCTAGACTACACTAAGGACTATTGAGACTCACCCCTAGACTACACTAAGGACTATTGGGACTCACCCCTAGACTACACTAAGGACTATTGAGACTCACCCCTAGACTACACTAAGGACTCTTGAGACTCACCCCTAGACTACACTAAGGACTAATGAGACTCACCCTTAGACTACACTACACTATGGAGACTCCCCCCTAGACTACACTAAGGACTATTGGGACTCACCCCTAGACTACACTACACTATGGAGACTCCCCCCTAGACTACACTAAGGACTATTGAGACTCACCCCTAGACTACACTAAGGACTAATGAGACTCACCCTTAGACTACACTACACTATGGAGACTCCCCCCTAGACTACACTAAGGACTATTGGGACTCACCCCTAGACTACACTACACTATGGAGACTCCCCCCTAGACTACACTACACTATGGAGACTCCCCCCTAGACTACACTAAGGACTATTGGGACTCACCCTTAGACTACACAGACAAAGAAAAACACGTTTTAAATCAACATGTAACCAGATCAATAAGTTCATGGATGGATGTTTGGTGAGAAAAAAAAATACGACATATTTTTCCACAGGAGTAAAAGTCCGGAGCTCAGTCATATTTTTCCACAGGAGTTAAAGTCCGGAGCTCAGTTCCATCTCCTCCTTGATCTGGAAACCCATACATCGTTAGAGGAGTGTGTCAACTCATTAGTAGGCAAGCATCCTCGATAGCCTCCTTTTGGCAAGGAATCACACATGTATCCTTCCACAGAAGACAGTCCTCCCCTCCTCGATAGCGTCCTTTTGGCGAGGAATCACACGTGTATCCTTCCACAGAAGACAGTCCTCCCCTCCTCGATAGCGTCCTTTTGGCGAGGAATCACACGTGTATCCTTCCACAGAAGACAGTCCTCCCCTCCTCGATAGCCTCCTTTTAGCGAGGAATCACACGTGTATCCTTCCACAGAAGACAGTCCTCCCCTCCTCGATAGCCTCCTTTTAGCGAGGAATCACACGTGTATCCTTCCACAGAAGACAGTCCTCCCCTCCTCGATAGCCTCCTTTTGACGAGGAATCACACGTGTATCCTTCCACAGAAGACAGTCCTCCCCTCCTCGATAGCCTCCTTTTGACGAGGAATCACACGTGTATCCTTCCACAGAAGACAGTCCCCCCCCCTAGCCGCCTCTCCTTGATTACCTTTGACCTTTTTCCAAAAGGAGGTCAAAGAGGACGCGGGAGTCGAACACAAACCAATAGAGAAAAAAGCTTTGGTCAAATATCTCCCCCAAAAAACGGTTGTCATCCTCCATTTTAAGAAACACACCGACTGTAGATGAAAGTCGAGGGGCCGTGTTGGAGAGCGTCAAGCCGACTGACTGTTCTACGAATCATCATAAATAACCACTCTTTATTATTTCTAGATCAGAAAGTCAGTAACAATTGACCCATGATGCACTGCGGTTTCGATCCTCTCGGTGCGTCTGCAACAGCCGAAAGTAGGACACTATAACGTGGTTTTCTAAGAGCAAGAATCAGATCAACATGGCAGTCGTCAATAAACATGTATCTAAACTCCCATATATCAAAATCAGGATGCTAATATAATATTATGAGTACACATTGTACAATCAATTAGCGAGAGAGAGCCTCAAATATTACATTTGTTTGTATGTATCAACTTTGTACACATAAATGCCGGCTAATTGGTTCCTGTTTAAAGTCAAATCAAATGATGTGCCTTCTTCACCACGCTGTCTGTGTGGGTGGACCATTTCAGTTTGTCCGTAATGTGTATGCCGAGGAACTTAAAACTTTCCACCCTCTCCACTACTGTCCCGTCGATGTGGATGGGGGGGTGCTCCCTCTGCTGTTTCCTGAAGTCCACAATCGTCTCCTTTGTTTTGTTGACGTTGAGTGAGAGGTTGTTTTCCTGACACCACACTCCGAGGGTCCTCACCTCCTCCCTGTAGGCCATCTCGTCGTTGTTGGTAATCAAGCCTACCACTGTAGTGTCGTCCGCAAACTTGATGTTTGAGTTGGAGGCGTGCATAGCCACGCAGTCATGGAACAGGGAGTACAGGAGAGGGCTGAGAACGCACCTTTGTGGGGCCCCAGTGTTGAGGATCAGCGGAGTGGAGATGCCCCACCTGGAGGCGGCCCGTCAGAAAGTCCAGGACCCAGTTGCACAGGGCGGGGTCGAGACCCAGGGTCTCGAGCTTGATGACGAGCTTGGAGGGTACTATGGTGTTGAATGCCGAACTGTAGTCAATGAACAGCATTCTCACATAGGTATTCCTCTTGTCCAGATGGGTTAGGGCAGTGTGCAGTGTGGTTGAGATTGCATCGTCTGTGGACCTATTTGGGCGGTAAGCAAATTGGAGTGGGTCTAGGGTGTCAGGTAAGTTGGAGGTGATATGATCCTTGACTAGTCTCTCAAAGCACTTCATGATGACAGAAGTGAGTGCTACGGGGCAGTAGTCATTTAGCTCAGTTACCTTTGCTTTCTTGGGTACAGGAACAATGGTGGACATCTTGACGCATGTGGGAACAGCAGACTGGGATAGGAATTGATTGAATATGTCCGTAAACACACCAGCCAGCTGGTCTGCGCATGCTCTGAGGACGCGACTAGAGATGCCGTCTGGGGCGGCAGCCTTGCGAGGGTTGACACGTTTAAATGTTTTACTCACATTGGCCACGGAGAAGGAGAGCCCACAGGCTTTGGTAGCGGGCCGTGTCAGTGGCACTATTGTCCTCAAAGCGATCAAAGAAGTTGTTTAATTCGTCTGGGAGCAAGACTTTGATGTCCACGACGGGGCTGGTTTTCTTTTTATCGTCTGTGATTGACTGTAGACCCTGCCACATACGTCTCGTGTTTGAGCGGTTGAATTGCGACTCTACTTTAACTCTATACTGACGCTTTGTTTGTTTGATTGCCTTGCGGAGGGAATAGCTACACTGTTTGTATTCGGCCATGTTTCCAGTCGCCTTGCCATGATTAAAAAGCAGTGGTTGGCGCTTTCAGTTTTGCTGCCATCAATCCGCGGTTTCTTGTTAGGGAAAGGTTTTAATAGTCACGGTGGGTACAACATCTCCGATGCACTTGCTAATAAATTCACTCACCGAGTCAGTGTATACGTCAATGTTATTGTCTGAGGCTACCCGGAATAATCCCAATCCACGTGATCAAAGCAATCTTGAAGCGGGGAATCAGATTGGCGTTGAACAGGCAGTTTCCTTTTAAGTTTCTGTCTATAGGTTGGGAGCAACAAAATTGAGTCGTGGTCAGATTTGCTGAAGGCAGGGAGGGGGAGGGCTTTGTATGCGTCGCGGTAGTTAGAGTAGCAAAGATCCAGAATGTTACCAGCTTGTGTCGCGCATTCGCTATGCTGATAGAATTTAGGAAGCCTTGTTATCAGATTAGCTTTGTTAAAATCCCCAACTACAATAAATGCAGCCTCGGGATGTGTGGTTTCCAAGTTTACATAGAGTCCAGTGAAGTTCTTTCAGGGCCGACGAGGGATATACACGGCTGTGACTATAATCGAAGAGAATTCTCTTGGAAGATAATGAGGTCGGCATTTGATTGTAAGGAATTCTAGGTCAGGTGAACAAAAGGACTTGAGTTCCTGTATGTTGTTGTGATTACACCATGAGTCGTTAATCATAAGGCATGTTTGTTTCTGTCGGCGCGATGCGTGACGAAACCGGGTGGCTGTACCGACTCTGATAACGTATCCCGAGTGAGCCATATTTCCATGAAACAGAGAATGTTACCATCTCTGATGTCTCTCTGGAAGGCAACTCGTGCCCTAAATTCTTCCACCTTGTTGTCTAGAGATTGGACATTGGGGAGGAACAAGGCTGCATGGGATCTCTCTTAATTCGACACATGCAGCCAATGGCAATGTCCGCCTCAAGTATAATGCAGATGTTTTCTAAAGCGGATGTGATTTAATCGAGCTCATAGATATAATTACCTACATCTACTACACCAGCACTAGAACATTGTTCCTGGAAGGCTACCGGCCTCTAGGGACCAACAGGAGGGTCTCTCTCCAGGAACAGGGTTGGGCCAACAGGAGGGTCTCTCTCCAGGAACAAGGTTGGACCAACAGGAGGGTCTCTGTCCAGGAACAGGGTTGGGCCAACAGGAGGGTCTCTGTCCAGGAACAGGGTTGGACCTATAGGAGGGTAGATCTCCAGGAACAGGGTTGGACCAATAGGAGGGTAGATCTCCAGGAACAGGGTTGGACCAACAGGAGGCTAAGATCTCCAGGAACAAGGTTGGACCAACAGGAGGGTAGATATCCAGGAACAGGGTTGGACCAATAGGAGGGTAGATCTCCAGGAACAGGGTTGGGCCAACCGGATGGTCTCTCTCCAGGAACAAGGTTAGGCCAACAGGAAGGAAGCTCTCCAGAAAAGGGGATGACCTCCTCATCCAATGGGTTTTGAAGAAGCAAGGAGCCAAGGAAATGCAATTGAGATTCTTCCCATTTATGATATCGACAACCAAACCCTCAGATTCATGACAAGACACAAGGACTAATGAGATGTCCACCTAGGAGACCAAGCTAGTCTATTGAGATGCACCCCTAAGAGACCAAGCTAGTCTATTGAGATGCACCCCTAGGAGACCAAGCTAGTCTATTGAGATGCACCCCTAGGATACCAAGTTAGTCTATTGAGATGCACCCCTAGGAGACCAAGTTAGTCTATTGAGATGCACCCCTAGGACACCAAGTTAGTCTATTGAGATGCACCCCTAGGAGACCAAGCTAGTCAGACAGCAGGACCTAGTAACAGACAGAGAGCAGGACGTAGTAACAGACAGACAGCAGGACCTAGTAACAGACAGACAGTCAGGACCTAGTAACAGACTGACAGACAGGACGTAGTAACAGACAGACAGCAGGACCTAGTAACAGACAGACAGTCAGGACCTAGTAACAGACAGACAGTCAGGACCTAGTAACAGACTGACAGACAGGACGTAGTAACAGACAGACAGCAGGACCTAGTAACAGACAGACAGTCAGGACCTAGTAACAGACAGACAGCAGGACCTAGTAACAGCCAGACAGGACCTAGTAACAGACAGACAGTCAGGACCTAGTAACAGACAGACAGCAGGACGTAGTAACAGACAGACAGCAGGAAGTAGTGACAGACAGTCAGTACCTAGTAACAGACAGACAGTCAGTACCTAGTAACAGACAGACAGCAGGACGTAGTAACAGACAGACAGCAGGAAGTAGTGACAGACAGTCAGTACCTAGTAACAGACAGACAGTCAGTACCTAGTAACAGACAGACAGCAGGACGTAGTAACAGACAGACAGCAGGAAGTAGTGACAGACAGTCAGTACCTAGTAACAGACAGACAGTCAGTACCTAGTAACAGACAGACAGCAGGACGTAACAGACAGACAGTCAGTACCTAGTAACAGACAGACAGTCAGTACCTAGTAACAGACAGACAGTCAGGACCTAGTAACAGACAGACAGCAGGACCTAGTAACAGACAGACAGTCAGGACCTAGTAACAGACAGACAGTCAGTACCTAGTAACAGACAGACAGTCAGGACCTAGTAACAGACAGACAGTCAGTACCTAGTAACAGACAGACAGTCAGGACCTAGTAACAGACAGACAGTCAGTACCTAGTAACAGACAGACAGTCAGTACCTAGTAACAGACAGACAGTCAGGACCTAGTAACAGACAGACAGCAGGACCTAGTAACAGACAGACAGTCAGTACCTAGTAACAGACAGACAGCAGGACCTAGTAACAGACAGACAGCAGGACCTAGTAACAGACAGACAGTCAGTACCTAGTAACAGACAGACAGTCAGGACCTAGTAACAGACAGACAGCAGGACCTAGTAACAGACAGACAGTCAGTACCTAGTAACAGACAGACAGCAGGACGTAGTAAAAGACAATCTCTTAGAAATATAATCCTTTATTCCACATATTCACACAGAGAGAGACGCCCCTGGTACCATTCAACAGCAGCACCACAACAAGACTCATAAAAAACACACAGTGGTCAGAGCTGACAACAATCCATCCCTCTTCTTCTCTCTCTTCCTCCTCTCCCGTGGTATTCCTCAGGCTGAGCTGAGTTGGTCCAGGTTGTCGTGGGAGCGTCTGGAGAGGTGAGCCTCCAGGATCTCTCCAAACAGGCCCCTCTTCAGCAGGCTGTAGGCCATGGGCAGCAGTTGTCTGATCACCTTATAGAAGTACTGGGGGACATAGGAAACTGAGAGTAAGACAGACACACAATGGAAGACAGGAAACTGAGAGTCAGACAGACACACAATGGAAGACAGGAAACTGAGAGTCAGACAGACACACAATGGAAGACAGGAAACTGAGAGTCAGACAGACACACAATGGAAGACAGGAAACAGAGAGTCAGACAGACACACAATGGAAGACAGGAAACAGAGAGTCAGACAGACACACAATGGAAGACAGGAAACAGAGAGTCAGACAGACACACAATGGAAGACAGGAAACAGAGAGTCAGACAGACACACAATGGAAGACAGGAAACAGAGAGTCAGACAGACACACAATGGAAGACAGGAAACTGAGAGTCAGACAGACAATGGAAGACAGGAAACAGAGAGTCAGACAGACACACAATGGAAGACAGGAAACAGAGAGTCAGACAGACACACAATGGAAGACAGGAAACAGAATCAGACAGACACACAATGGAAGACAGGAAACAGAGAGTCAGACAGACACACAATGGAAGGCAGGAAACTGAGATCAGACAGACACACAATGGAAGACAGGAAACTGAATCAGAGAGACACACAATGGAAGACAGGAAACTGAGTCACAGACACACAATGGAAGACAGGAAACTGAATCAGAGAGACACACAATGGAAGACAGGAAACAGAGAGTCAGACAGACACACAATGGAAGACAGGAAACTGAGAGTCAGACAGACAATGGAAGACAGGAAACAGAGAGTCAGACAGACACACAATGGAAGACAGGAAACAGAATCAGACAGACACACAATGGAAGACAGGAAACAGAGAGTCAGACAGACACACAATGGAAGACAGGAAACTGAGAGTCAGACAGACAATGGAAGACAGGAAACAGAGAGTCAGACAGACACACAATGGAAGACAGGAAACAGAATCAGACAGACACACAATGGAAGACAGGAAACAGAGAGTCAGACAGACACACAATGGAAGGCAGGAAACTGAGATCAGACAGACACACAATGGAAGACAGGAAACTGAATCAGAGAGACACACAATGGAAGACAGGAAACTGAGTCACAGACACACAATGGAAGACAGGAAACTGAATCAGAGAGACACACAATGGAAGACAGGAAACTGAGTCACAGACACACAATGGAAGACAGGAAACTGAGATCAGACAGACACACAATGGAAGACAGGAAACTGAATCAGAGACACACAATGGAAGACAGGAAACTGATTCAGAGAGACACACAATGGTAGACAGGAAACTGAGAGTCAGACAGACACACAATGGAAGACAGGAAACTGAATCAGAGAGACACACAATGGAAGACAGGAAACTGAGAGTCAGACAGACACACAATGGAAGACAGGAAACTGAATCAGAGAGACACACAATGGAAGACAGGAAACTGAATCAGACAGACACACAATGGAAGACAGGAAACTGAATCAGAGAGACACACAATGGAAGACAGGAAACTGAGAGTCAGACAGACACACAATGGAAGACAGGAAACAGAGAGTCAGACAGACACACAATGGAAGACAGGAAACTGAGAGTCAGACAGACACACAATGGAAGACAGGAAACTGAATCAGACAGACACACAATGGAAGATGTCTGTTAATGTCTGTTGGTGGCTCTACACTGAGATCTACACCATAGTGGTAATGTCTGTTGGTGAGGTGTGTGTGTGTGTGTGTGTGTGTGTGTGTGTGTGTGTGTGTGATCCGTAACAGAAGAGGTCTATGCCCAGCTCCAGCCCCGTGTGTTGAGGTGTGTGTGTGTGTGTGTGTGTGTGTGTGTGTGTACCTGTGAACCGTAACAGAAGAGGTCTATGCCCAGCTCCAGCCCCGTGTGTGTGTGTGTGTGTGTGTGTGTGTGTGTGTGTGTGTGTGTGTGTGTGTGTGTGTGTGATCCGTAACAGAAGAGGTCTATGCCCAGCTCCAGCCCCGTGTGTTGAGGTGTGTGTGTGTGTGTGTGTGTGTGTGTGTGTGTGTGTACCTGTGAACCGTAACAGAAGAGGTCTATGCCCAGCTCCAGCCCCGTGTGTTGAGGTGTGTGTGTGTGTGTGTGTGTGTGTGTGTGTGTGTGTACCTGTGAACCGTAACAGAAGAGGTCTATGCCCAGCTCCAGCCCCATGCCGTAGTCACACTCGTCGTTAGCGAACTGGACGAAGGTGATCATCTCCTGCAGCGGGCCGAAAGCCTTCATCCTGTCTTCATCACACCTGGCCTCCGCTATAGCCTTACACAGCCTCTTCATACTCGCTACACACACACACACACACACACACACACACACACACACACACACACACACACACACACACACACACACACACACACACACACACACACAAGATATAGTAAATCGGGGGGAGAGGAGAGGTTGGGGGGGGGGACATTACATAGTGTGAATAACATCTATTTGGAAAGTGTTTCTGAAACCTGTTCTGGAGTATTCTACAGTGTTCTGGAGTATTCTAGTGGTTCTAGAGTATTCTACAGTGTTCTGGAGTATTCTAGTGGTTCTAGAGTATTCTACAGTGTTCTGGAGTATTCTAGTGGTTCTAGAGTATTCTACAGTGTTCTAGAGTATTCTACAGTGGTATGGAGTATCTGAGTGGTTCTAGAGTATTCTACAGTGGTATGGAGTATCTGAGTGGTTCTAGAGTATTCTACAGTGGTATGGAGCATTCGAGTGGTTCTAGAGTATTCTAAAGTGGTATGGAGTGGTCTGGAGTATTTTAGTGGTTCTAGAGTATTCTACAGTGGTATGAAGCATTTGAGTGGTTCTAGAGTATTCTACAGTGGTCTGGAGTATTCTACAGTGTTCTGGAGTATTCTAGTGGTTCTAGAGTATTCTACAGTGTTCTGGAGTATTCTAGTGGTTCTAGAGTATTCTACAGTGTTCTGGAGTATTCTAGTGGTTCTAGAGTATTCTACAGTGGTATGGGGTATCTGAGTGGTTCTAGAGTGTTCTACAGTGGTATGGAGTATCTGAGTGGTTCTAGAGTGTTCTACAGTGGTATGGAGTATCTGAGTGGTTCTAGAGTGTTCTACAGTGGTATGGAGTGTTCTGGAGTATTCGAGTGGTTCTAGAGTATTCTACAGTGGTATGGAGTATCTGAGTGGTTCTAGAGTATTCTACAGTGGTATGGAGTATCTGAGTGGTTCTAGAGTGTTCTACAGTGGTATGGAGTATCTGAGTGGTTCTAGAGTGTTCTACAGTGGTATGGAGTGTTCTGGAGTATTCGAGTGGTTCTAGAGTATTCTACAGTGGTATGGAGTATCTGAGTGGTTCTAGAGTATTCTACAGTGGTATGGAGTATCTGAGTGGTTCTAGAGTGTTCTACAGTGGTATGGAGTATCTGAGTGGTTCTAGAGTATTCTACAGTGTTCTGGAGTGTTCTAGAGTATTCGAGTGGTTCTACAGTGTTCTACTTGTAGTGTAGGCCTTTGCATTGGGTTTATATTATAAACTAATTATGTTCTGGCCCACTGCGCTACCAAAGACATTGGCCCGAGACCAAACCTAGTTGCCACTGTTCTAGAGTGTTCTAGAGTGTTCTAGAGTGTTGCAGAGTCTTACCGTCTGTCTCCGGCAGCTCCCGGTAACCAACATCATTCTGATCAACAGGAACCACCAGGCCGGCTCCATGGAACGTCTTGGTGACAACCTGGACATGGACAGGGGGCGGTTAGACTGTCACCTTCTAGTACCGTCTCAGTACGGGGGTGTTACCGTCTCAGTACCGTCTCAGTACGGGGTGTTACCGTCTCAGTACGGGGTGTTACCGTCTAGTACCGTCTCAGTACCGTCTCAGTACGGGGTGTTACCATCTAGTACCGTCTCAGTACGGGGTGTTACCGTCTAGTACCGTCTCAGTACGGGGTGTTACCGTCTAGTACCGTCTCAGTACGGGGTGTTACCTTCTAGTACCGTCTCAGTACGGGGTGTTACCGTCTCAGTACGGTGTGTTACCGTCTAGTACCGTCTCAGTACGGGGTGTTACCATCTAGTACCGTCTCAGTACGGGGTGTTACCATCTAGTACCGTCTCAGTACGGGGTGTTACCGTCTAGTACCGTCTCAGTACGATGTGTTACCGTCTCAGTACGGTGTGTTACCTTCTAGTACCGTCTCAGTACGGGGTGTTACCGTCTAGTACCGTCTCAGTACGCGGTGTTACCTTCTAGTACCGTCTCAGTACGGGGTGTTACCGTCTCAGTACGGGGTGTTACCGTCTAGTACCGTCTCAGTACGATGTGTTACCGTCTCAGTACGGTGTGTTACCTTCTAGTACCGTCTCAGTACGGGGTGTTACCGTCTAGTACCGTCTCAGTACGGTGTGTTACCTTCTAGTACCGTCTCAGTACGGGGTGTTACCGTCTCAGTACGGGGTGTTACCGTCTAGTACCGTCTCAGTACGGGGTGTTACCTTCTAGTACCGTCTCAGTAAGGGGTGTTACCTTCTAGTACCGTCTCAGTACAGGGTGTTACCTTCTAGTACCGTCTCAGTACGGGGTGTTACCGTCTCAGTACGGGGTGTTACCTTCTAGTACCGTCTCAGTACGGTGTGTTACCGTCTCAGTACGGGGTGTTACCTTCTAGTACCGTCTCAGTACGGGGTGTTACCGTCTCAGTACGGGGTGTTACCTTCTAGTACCGTCTCAGTACGGGGTGTTACCTTCTAGTACCAGCAGTACGGGGTGTTACCTTCTAGTACCGTCTCAGTACGGTGTGTTACCTTCTAGTACCGTTTCAGTACGGGGTGTTACCGTCTCAGTACGGGGTGTTACCGTCTCAGTACGGTGTGTTACCTTCTAGTACCGTCTCAGTACGGGGTGTTACCTTCTAGTACCGTCTCAGTACAGTGTTTTACCGTCTCAGTACGGGGTGTTACCTTCTAGTACCGTCTCAGTACGGGGTGTTACCTTCTAGTACCGTCTCAGTACGGGGTGTTACCTTCTAGTACCGTCTCAGTACGGGGTGTTACCTTCTAGTACCGTCTCAGTACAGTGTTTTACCGTCTCAGTACGGGGTGTTACCATCTAGTACCGTCTCAGTACGGTGTGTTACCTTCTAGTACCGTCTCAGTAAGTGGTGTTACTGTCTAGTACCGTCTCAGTACGGTGTGGTACCGTCTAGTACCGTCTCAGTACGGGGTGTTACCGTCTAGTACCGTCTCAGTACGGGGTGTTACCGTCTCAGTACGGGGTGTTACCGTCTCAGTACGGGGTGTTACCTTCTAGTACCGTCTCAGTACGGGGTGTTACCGTCTCAGTACGGGGTGTTACCGTCTCAGTACGGGGTGTTACCGTCTCAGTACGGGGTGTTACCGTCTCAGTACGGGGTGTTACCGTCTCAGTACGGGGTGTTACCTTCTAGTACCGTCTCGGTACGGGGTGTTACCGTCTCAGTACGGGGTGTTACCGTCTCAGTACGGGGTGTTACCTTCTAGTACCGTCTCGGTACGGGGTGTTACCGTCTCAGTACGGGGTGTTACCGTCTCAGTACGGGGTGTTACCTTCTAGTACCGTCTCGGTACGGGGTGTTACCATCTCAGTACGGGGTGTTACCGTCTCAGTACGGGGTGTTACCGTCTCAGTACGGGGTGTTACCGTCTCAGTACGGGGTGTTACCGTCTCAGTACGGGGTGTTACCGTCTCAGTACGGGGTGTTACCTTCTTGTCTCTCTGCTTCATGCCTTTGGTCTTCTGCTCCAGGGAAAAGCCCAGAGACTCCGCCCTCTCTCTTAACTCCTCCTCCAGGTTATCCAGAGCCTTGCCCCCTTCCTTACACCCGCCCCTCTCCTTCCTCTTCCTCCCCAGAAATAGACTGAAGGAGAGAGAAGAGGAGGGAGAGATGGAGAAGGAGGGAGAGTTTGGGCAGAGATAGGAGAGAGACGGGACAGTGAGGGAGGAGAGAGCGAAGGGGGGTGAGGGAGGAGAGAGTAGGGTGGGTGAGAGCGAGGGGGATGGTGAGGGAGGAGAGAGCAGGGGCGGTGAGGGAGGAGAGAGCAGGGTGGATGAGGGAGGAGAGAGCAGGGGGAGTGAGGGAGGAGAGAGAGCAGGGGGGGGGGTGAGGGAGAAGAGAGCAGGGGGGGTGAGGGAGGAGAGAGCGGGGGGGAAAATGAGGGAGGAGAGAGGTAAAAAGGGAGAGAGAAAAGGGAGAGAGAGAGAGAAAAAGAGAATAAGTCTTGATAAGCAATGTGAGTCATCTCTGCCACATCCCATGACCACACCATCTCTGTCACATCCCATGACCACACCATCTCTGCCACATCCCATGACCACACCATCTCTGTCCCATCCCATGACCACACCATCTCTGTCCCATCCCATGACCACACCATCTCTGTCCCATCCCATGACCACACCATCTCTGTCACATCCCATGACCACACCATCTCTGTCACATCCCATGACCACACCATCTCTGTCACATCCCATGACCACACCATCTCTGTCACATCCCATGACCACACCATCTCTGTCACATCCCATGACCACACCATCTCTGTCACATCCCATGACCACACCATCTGTCACATCCCATGACCACACCATCTCTGTCACATCCCATGACCACACCATCTCTGCCACATCCCATGACCACACCATCTCTGTCACATCCCATGACCACACCATGGTCCATGTGTTCCTTGTGTGTTAGTTAGTGGAGGACACTCACTGGACAGCAGCAAACATGTTGTCCCCCATCTGCGTGATGGTACAGCCCTTCTTGGCTTCATTCTCCCCTAGGAACACAGGCAGGGAGTCCGGACTATCTCTGAAAAACAGGAGGTGGAGATTTATATGACCATGTTGTAACGGGATGCTCTTCCTCTCTGTAAGGTGATGTTGTTCCTCTCTCTAAAGGGATGCTGTTCCTCTCTCTAACGGGATGCTGTTCCTCTCTGTAAAGGGATGCTGTTCCTCTCTGTAAGGTGATGCTGTCCCTTCTCTCTAAAGGGATGCTGTTCCTCTCTCTAAAGGGATGATGTTCCTCTCTCTAAAGGGATGCTGTTCCTCTCTCTAACGGGATGCTGTTCCTCTCTCTAATGGGATGCTGTTCCTTCTCTCTAAAGGGATGCTGTCCCTTCTCTCTAACGGGATGCTGTTCCTCTCTCTAAAGGGATGCTGTTCCTCTCTCTAAAGGGATGCTGTTCCTCTCTCTAACGGGATGCTGTTCCTCTCTCTAACGGGATGCTGTTCCTCTCTCTAACGGGATGCTGTTCCTCTCTCTAACGGGATGCTGTTCCTCTCTCTAACGGGATGCTGTTCCTCTCTCTAACGGGATGCTGTTCCTCTCTCTAACGGGATGCTGTTCCTCTCTCTAAAGGGATGCTGTTCCTCTCTCTAAAGGGATGCTGTTCCTCTCTCTCTAACGGGATGCTGTTCCTCTCTCTAACGGGATGCTGTTCCTCTCTCTAACGGGATGCTGTTCCTCTCTCTAAAGGGATGCTGTTCCTCTCTCTAAAGGGATGCTGTTCCTCTCTCTAAAGGGATGCTGTTCCTCTCTCTCTAACGGGATGCTGTTCCTCTCTCTCTAACGGGATGCTGTTCCTCTCTCTCTAACGGGATGCTGTTCCTCTCTCTAAAGGGATGCTGTTCCTCTCTCTAAAGGGATGCTGTTCCTCTCTCTAACGGGATGCTGTTCCTCTCTCTAAAGGGATGCTGTTCCTCTCTAACGGGATGCTGTTCCTCTCTCTAAAGGGATGCTGTTCCTCTCTCTAACGGGATGCTGTTCCTCTCTCTAAAGGGATGCTGTTCCTCTCTCTAAAGGGATGCTGTTCCTCTCTCTAACGGGATGCTGTTCCTCTCTCTCTAACGGGATGCTGTTCCTCTCTGTAAAGGGATGCTGTTCCTCTCTCTAACGGGATGCTGTTCCTCTCTCTAAAGGGATGCTGTTCCTCTCTAACGGGATGCTGTTCCTCTCTCTAAAGGGATGCTGTTCCTCTCTCTAAAGGGATGCTGTTCCTCTCTCTAACGGGATGCTGTTCCTCTCTCTCTAACGGGATGCTGTTCCTCTCTCTAAAGGGATGCTGTTCCACTCTCTAAAGGGATGCTGTTCCTCTCTCTAAAGGGATGCTGTTCCTCTCTCTAAAGGGATGCTGTTCCTCTCTCTAAAGGGATGCTGTTCCTCTCTCTAAAGGGATGCTCTTCCTCTCTGTAAAGGGATGCTGTTCCTCTCTCTAAGGGGATGCTGTTCCTCTCTCTAAAGGGATGCTCTTCCTCTCTAAAGGGATGCTCTTCCTCTCTGTAAGGTGATGCTGTTCCTCTCTCTAAAGGGATGCTCTTCCTCTCTCTAAAGGGATGTTGTTCCTCTCTGTAAAGGGATGCTGTTCCTCTCTGTAAAGGGATGCTGTTCCTCTCTCTAAAGGGATGCTCTTCCTCTCTAAAGGGATGCTCTTCCTCTCTGTAAGGTGATGCTGTTCCTCTCTCTAAAGGGATGCTGTTCCTCTCTCTAAAGGGATGTTGTTCCTCTCTGTAAAGGGATGCTGTTCCTCTCTGTAAAGGGATGCTGTTCCTCTCTGTAAAGGGATGCTGTTCCTCTCTGTAAAGGGATGCTGTTCCTCTCTCTAAAGGGATGCTGTTCCTCTCTCTAACGGGATGCTGTTCCTCTCTCTAACGGGATGCTGTTCCTCTCTGTAAAGGGATGCTGTTCCTCTCTCTAAAGGGATGCTGTTCCTCTCTCTAAAGGGATGCTGTTCCTCTCTCTAACGGGATGCTGTTCCTCTCTCTAACGGGATGCTGTTCCTCTCTGTAAAGGGATGCTGTTCCTCTCTCTAAAGGGATGCTGTTCCTCTCTCTAAAGGGATGCTGTTCCTCTCTCTAAAGGGATGCTGTTACTCTCTCTAAAGGGATGCTGTTCCTCTCTCTAAAGGGATGCTGTTCCTCTCTCTAACGGGATGCTGTTCCTCTCTCTAAAGGGATGCTGTTCCTCTCTCTAAAGGGATGCTGTTCCTCTCTCTAAAGGGATGCTGTTCCTCTCTCTAACGGGATGCTGTTCCTCTCTCTAAAGGGATGCTGTTCCTCTCTCTAAAGGGATAATGTTCCTCTCTCTAAAGGGATGCTGTTCCTCTCTCTAAAGGGATGCTGTTCCTCTCTCTAAAGGGATGCTGTTCCTCTCTCTAACGGGATGCTGTTCCTCTCTCTCTAAAGGGATGCTGTTCCTCTCTCTAACGGGATGCTGTTCCTCTCTGTAAAGGGATGCTGTTCCTCTCTCTAAAGGGATGCTGTTCCTCTCTGTAAAGGGATGCTGTTCCTCTCTGTAAAGGGATGCTGTTCCTCTCTCTAAAGGGATGCTGTTCCTCTCTGGGAGCATGACAATACATTCCGGCTGTTTTTTTATTCTGGATATGAAAACGTAATAAGAAAAGTGAAAACTTTGGATGGAAACAGAGATATTTATGAACCATTACCTGTAGTAACCCCTACCTGTAGTAACCCCTTCCTGTAGTAACCCCTACCTGTAGTAACCCCTTCCTGTAGTAACCCCTTCCTGAAGTAACCCCTTCCTGAAGTAACCCCTTCCTGTAGTAACCCCTTCCTGTAGTAACCCCTTCCTGTAGTAACCCCTTCCTGTAGTAACCCCTACCTGTAGTAACCCCTACCTGTAGTAACCCCTACCTGGAGTAACCTGTAGTAACCCCTACCTGTAGTAACCTGTAGTAACCCCTTCCTGTAGTAACCCCTTCCTGTAGTAACCCCTACCTGGAGTAACCTGTAGTAACCCCTTCCTGTAGTAACCCCTTCCTGTAGTAACCCCTACCTGTAGTAACCCCTTCCTGTAGTAACCCCTTCCTGTAGTAACCCCTTCCTGTAGTAACCCCTTCCTGTAGTAACCCCTTCCTGAAGTAACCCCTTCCTGTAGTAACCCCTTCCTGTAGTAACCCCTTCCTGTAGTAACCCCTTCCTGTAGTAACCCCTACCTGTAGTAACCCCTACCTGGAGTAACCTGTAGTAACCCCTACCTGTAGTAACCTGTAGTAACCCCTTCCTGTAGTAACCCCTTCCTGTAGTAACCCCTACCTGGAGTAACCTGTAGTAACCCCTTCCTGTAGTAACCCCTTCCTGTAGTAACCCCTACCTGTAGTAACCCCTTCCTGTAGTAACCCCTTCCTGTAGTAACCCCTTCCTGTAGTAACCCCTACCTGTAGTAACCCCTACCTGTAGTAACCCCTACCTGGAGTAACCTGTAGTAACCCCTACCTGTAGTAACCCCTACCTGTAGTAACCCCTTCCTGTAGTAACCCCTTCCTGAAGTAACCCCTTCCTGAAGTAACCCCTTCCTGAAGTAACCCCTTCCTGTAGTAACCCCTACCTGTAGTAACCCCTACCTGTAGTAACCCCTACCTGTAGTAACCCCTTCCTGTAGTAACCCCTTCCTGTAGTAACCCCTTCCTGTAGTAAACCCTACCTGTAGTAACCCCTACCTGTAGTGACCCCTACCTGTAGTAACCTGTAGTAACCCCTACCTGTAGTAACCTGTAGTAACCCCTACCTGTAGTAACCTGTAGTAACCCATACCTGTAGTAACCTGTAGTAACCCATATCTGGAGTAACCCCTACCTGGAGTAACCTGGAGTAACCCCTACCTGGAGTAACCCATACCTGGAGTAACCCCTACCTGGAGTAACCCCTACCTGGAGTAACCCCTACCTGGAGTAACCCCTTCCTGTAGTAACCCCTACCTGTAGTAACCCCTACCTGTAGTAACCCCTTCCTGTAGTAACCTCTACCCGTAGTAACCTGTAGTAACCCCTACCTGGAGTAACCTGTAGTAACCCCTACCTGGAGTAACCTGGAGTAACCCCTACCTGGAGTAACCCCTACCTGGAGTAACCCCTACCTGGAGTAACCCCATCCTATAGTAACCCCTACCTGGAGTAACCCCTACCTGGAGTAACCCCATCCTATAGTAACCCCATCCTGTAGTAACCTGTAGTAACCCCTTCCTGTAGTAACCTGTAGTAACCCCTACCTGTAGTAACCTGTAGTAACCCAGGTGTAGGACGGTCAGTACCTGTAGTAACCCCTACCTGTAGTAACCTGTAGTAACCCAGGTGTAGGATGGTCAGTACCTGTAGTAACCCAGGTGTAGGATGGTCATTACCTGTAGTAACCCAGGTGTAGGACGGTCATTACCTGTAGTAACCCAGGTGTAGGATGGTCAGTACCTGTAGTAACCACTACCTGTAGTAACCCCTACCTGTAGTAACCTGTAGTAACCCAGGTGTAGGATGGTCAGTACCTGTAGTAACCTGTAGTAACCCCTACCTGTAGTAACCCGTAGTAACCCCTACCTGTAGTAACCCGTAGTAACCCCTACCTGTAGTAACCCGTAGTAACCCAGGTGTAGGATGGTCAGTACCTGTAGTAACCCAGGTGTAGGATGGTCAGTACCTGTAGTAACCTGTAGTAACCCCTAACTGTAGTAACCCCTACCTGTAGTAACCCAGGTGTAGGATGGTCAGTACCTGTAGTAACCCCTACCTGTAGTAACCCAGGTGTAGCAGGTTGTCTCCATTCCCTTGCAGTACGGTCTGGTACTCCGGAGGGTCGTAGAAGTGCCTCCAGTGTAGGTGGTAGTTGGGCTGGGGGTTGGCTGAGCTACGGTGGGCCTCCGCCAGAATGTCAAACGGGCCAACCAACCTCAAACCCAGGATTTCCTTCAACGCGTCTAGAGAGGGGAATGATATGTGGTCAATACGATCCTAAAATAGCGTGTTTCAGGCTGTTGAATGCTAATAGGATAGTGTTTCAGGCTGTTGAATGCTAATAGGATAGTGTTTCAGGCTGTTGAATGCTAATAGGATAGTGTTTCAGGCTGTTGAATGCTAATAAGGTAGTGTTTCAGGGTGTTGAATGCTAATAGGATAGTGTTTCAGGCTGTTGAATGCTAATAGGATAGTGTTTCAGACTGTTGAATGCTAATAGGATAGTGTTTCAGACTGTTGAATGCTAATAGGATAGTGTTTCAGGCTGTCGAATGCTAATAAGGTAGTGTTTCAGGGTGTTGAATGCTAATAGGATAGTGTTTCAGGCTGTTGAATGCTAATAGGATAGTGTTTCAGGCTGTTGAATGCTAATAGGATAGTGTTTCAGGCTGTTGAATGCTAATAAGGTAGTGTTTCAGGGTGTTGAATGCTAATAGGATAGTGTTTCAGGCTGTTGAATGCTAATAGGATAGTGTTTCAGACTGTTGAATGCTAATAGGATAGTGTTTCAGACTGTTGAATGCTAATAGGATAGTGTTTCAGGGTGTTGAATGCTAATAAGATAGTGTTTCAGGCTGTTGAATGCTAATAAGATAGCGTGTTTCTATGTGTTTCAGGCTGTTGAATGCTAATAAGATAGCGTGTTTCAGGCTGTTGAATGCTAATATGATACAGAGTGTACAGACAGGACTGACTAGAGTCATGCTGGTTGTGGGTTAGTGTTATAGACAGGACTGACTAGAGTCTTGCTGGTTGTTTACCTACCCCGGGGGTTATCGGGGCTGAGAGAGTGGGTAACCTACCCCAGGGGTTGTCAGGGCTGGGTGAGTGGGTAACCTACCCCAGGGGTTGTCAGGGCTGGGTGAGTGGGTAACCTACCCCAGGGGTTGTCAGGGCTGGGTGAGTGGGTAACCTACCCCAGGGGTTGTCAGGACTGGGTGAGTGGGTAACCTACCCCGGGGGTTGTTGGACTGGGTGAGTGGGTAACCTACCCCAGGGGTTGTCAGGACTGGGTGAGGGGGTAACCTACCCCGGGGGTTGTCAGGACTGGGTGAGGGGGTAACCTACCCCAGGGGTTGTCAGGACTGGGTGAGTGGGTAACCTACCCCGGGGGTTGTTGGACTGGGTGAGTGGGTAACCTACCCCAGGGGTTGTCAGGACTGGGTGAGGGGGTAACCTACCCCAGGGGTTGTCAGGACTGGGTGAGTGGGTAACCTACCCCGGGGGTTGTTGGACTGGGTGAGTGGGTAACCTACCCCAGGGGTTGTCAGGACTGGGTGAGGGGGTAACCTACCCCAGGGGTTGTCAGGACTGGGTGAGGGGGTAACCTACCCCAGGGGTTGTCAGGACTGGGTGAGTGGGTAACCTACCCCGGGGGTTGTTGGACTGGGTGAGTGGGTAACCTACCCATGGGGTTGTTGGACTGGGTGAGTGGGTAAACTACCCCGGGGGCTGGGTGAGTGGGTAACCTACCCCGGGGGTTATTGGGGCTGGGTGAGTGGGTAACCTACCCCGGGGGTTGTCAGGGCTGGTTGTGGGTGAGTGGGTAACCTACCCCGGGGGTTGTCGGGGCTGGTTGTGGGTGAGTGGGTAACCTACCCCGGGGGTTGTGGGTGGGTGAGTGGGTAACCTACCCCGGGGGTTGTCAGGGCTGGGTGAGTGGGTAACCTACCCCGGGGGTTATCAGGGCTGGGTGAGTGGGTAACCTACCCCGGGGGTTGTCGGGGCTGGGTGAGTGGGTAACCTACCCCGGGGGCTGGGTGAGTGGGTAACCTACCCAGGGGGTTATCAGGACTGGGTGAGTGGGTAACCTACCCCGGGGGTTATCAGGGCTGGGTGAGTGGGTAACCTACCCCGGGGGTTGTCGGGGCTGAGCAGGGAGCAGAAGTCCCAGAAGAGGTAGAAGTCTTCAGGCATCCTCAGTTTATAGAGTCTCTCCACCTCCTCCCTCAGTCTGGCCGGTACCTCAGCAGTAGTCGGTCTCGCTGTCGGCTCCTCCGACCGGGATTTCTTTTTCAACTGCCCCTCGGCAGAATCTGACTCCTAAAGAAGAACTGTTGGTGAAATTCAATTCACTAGCTAGTGTAAACAGATGTGTGGTTTGATAACTGGGTGTATTCATTAGAAACCAAACTGAATAAACAGACTGAGAAAGGGGGAGGGGGGACTACAGGGGCCACGTTTAGTAGCAGATATAAAATGCCTTGAATGAAGAAGATGTGATTACTTATTCTAACATGTCAGAGGCATGTTTGTTCTACATTGCCTATTTCTATCTGAATGTTCCAAAACGTTGTGTCCTGCTGAACTGGATTACAAAAAAAGAAACGCTGGTTTTCCCGTTGCAAATCGTTTTGCTTACGGTGTGCGCTAATGAACGTTACCCTGAGCAGCTCGCTCTGCAAAAAGCTCATGGTAATACTGTCAATGGACGGTAACTTGGTTATCAGCTTGTTAGCTAGTTTATACTAATATAATAATCTGGCTACACTATCTTGGGAAAACAGTAATATAACCGAAGCTAACTGCAAAAAAAAATAAAAACACGTTTAGTTTGTTGGCTAGTTAAGACAGTCATGTAGATGCCATAGTGGCCCATCCGTGTTTTGTAACGCAAGACAAATATTCTCCCTTGCTACATAACTCGCTGGCTAAAACCATCCTATCATTGCTCCGACAATAAAATAAAAAACATCTTTATGGGTCTGACAATACCTGAGGAGTAGATTTAGTTTTTCGTTTCCCTGTCATATTTTTTCCTCCTCTCCGTTCGACAGCAAACTAGCACACAGCGGTGTAGCTAACGACAACACATTAGGACTTCTGCCATTGGGAAGTCATGTACAGCGCCATCTAGGGGAGCGGAGTGCGCATTGCGTCCCAGGGATCCATAGCAGAGACAGGTGGTGAGTAAAAGTAAAGGTACCTTAATAGAAAATGACTCAAGTCTACTACTTGAGTAAGTCTAAAAGTATTTGGTTTTAAATATACTTAAGTATCAAAAGTAAAAAAAATATGAATCATGTAAAATGTCTCGTATTAAGCAAACCATTTTCTTGTTTTTTTAATGCACGGATAGCCAGGGTTTCAGTCTGTTTCAGTCGATCCCAGCTACCATTCCTATTGTCCTCCTGTTTCAGTCGATCCTAGCTACCATTCCTATTGTCCTCCTGTTTCAGTCGATCCTAGCTACCATTCCTATTGTCCTCCTGTTTCAGTCGATCCTAGCTACCATTCCTAATGTGGTCCTGTTTCAGTCGATCCTAGCTACCATTCCTATTGTCCTCCTGTTTCAGTCGATCCTAGCTACCATTCCTAATGTGGTCCTGTTTCAGTCGATCCTAGCTACCATTCCTATTGTCCTCCTGTTTCAGTCGATCCTAGCTACCATTCCTAATGTGGTCCTGTTTCAGTCGATCCTAGCTACCATTCCTATTGTCCTGTTTCAGTCGATCCTAGCTACCATTCCTATTGTCCTACTGTTTCAGTCGATCCTAGCTACCATTCCTAATGTGGTCCTGTTTCAGTCGATCCTAGCTACCATTCCTAATGTCCTCCTGTTTCAGTCGATCCTAGCTACCATTCCTATTGTCCTCCTGTTTCAGTCGATCCTAGCTACCATTCCTATTGTCCTCCTGTTTCAGTCGATCCAAGGCTACCATTCCTAATGTCCTCCTGTTTCAGTCGATCCTAGCTACCATTCCTATTGTCCTCCTGTTTCAGTCGATCCTAGCTACCATTCCTATTGTCCTCCTGTTTCAGTCGATCCTAGCTACCATTCCTATTGTCCTCCTGTTTCAGTCGATCCTAGCTACCATTCCTATTGTCCTCCTGTTTCAGTCGATCCTAGCTACCATTCCTAATGTCCTCCTGTTTCAGTTGATCCTAGCTACCATTCCTAATGTCCTACTGTTTCAGTCGATCCTAGCTACCATTCCTAATGTGGTCCTGTTTCAGTCGATCCTAGCTACCATTCCTAATGTGGTCCTGTTTCAGTCGATCCTAGCTACCATTCCTAATGTCCTCCTGTTTCAGTCCATCCTAGCTACCATTCCTATTGTCCTCCTGTTTCAGTCGATCCGGGCTTCCCATCACCAAGGAGGCCCGTATTGCCGATCCAGGCTTCCCATCGCCAAGGAGGCCCGTATTGCCGATCCGGGCTTCCCATCGCCAAGGAGGCCCGTATTGCCGATCCGGGCTCCCCATCGCCAAGGAGGCCCTTATTGCCGATCCGGGCTCCCCATCGCCAAGGAGGCCCGTATTGCCGATCCGGGCTTCCCATCACCAAGGAGGGCCCTTATTGCCAAAGGCTGTTGCTTTCGATTTCCCACGGCGAGTGACGTTCCCTCACGTTGGCTGGTTTGCAGGTTCAAGAATAGGAACATCCACTAAGACATCCAGAAGCATCCTTCTAACTCACTCTTCTAGGTAAGAAATAACACTTAGATAGCAAAATACTGCAAAGTTGGCAAGGAGCTAGAAACTCACCCTGTTGTAACCTGGGTTGAAATGTAAAGTTAATGTATGAACTTCAGGAACACACTGATACAAACACAAGAGCTACAGTAATATAAATAAATGTTTATTACAGTAATATAAAGAAACACTTATTAGAGTCATATACCACAACACACTGTTGATTCAAGCAGTATATAGTCTTATTATGCTAATACAAGCAGCATCTAGTCTAATTATATTGATTCAAGCAGTATAGAGTCTTATTATATTGATTCAAGCAGTATAGTGTCTTATTCTATTGATTCAAGCAGTATAGAGTCTTATTCTGTTCATTCAACCAGTATATAGTCTTATTCTGTTCATTCAAGCAGTATATAGTCTAATTATATTGATTCAAGCAGTATAGAGTCTTATTCTGTTCATTCAAGCAGTATATAGTCTTATTCTGTTCATTCAAGCAGTATATAGTCTTATTCTGTTCATTCAGCAGTATAGAGTCTTATTCTATTGATTCAAGTAGTATAGAGTCTTATTCTGTTAATTCAAGCAGTGTATTCTGTTGATTCAAGCAGTATATAGTCTTATTCTGTTGATTCAGCAGCATAGAGTCTTATTCTGTTGATTCAGCAGTATAGAGTCTTATTCTGTTGATTCAGCAGCATAGAGTCTTATTCTGTTGATTCAGCAGCATAGAGTCTTATTCTGTTGATTCAGCAGCATAGAGTCTTATTCTGTTGATTCAGAAGCATAGAGTCTTATTCTGTTGATTCAGCAGCATAGAGTCTTATTCTGTTGATTCAGCAGCATAGAGTCTTATTCTATTCATTAAAGCAGTGTATTCTGTTGATTCAGCAGTATAGAGTCTTATTCTGTTGATTCAGCAGTATAGAGTCTTAATCTGTTGATTCAGCAGTATAGAGTCTTATTCTGTTCATTCAAGCAGCGTGTTCTATCTCAGAACGAGGGGCACTTATTTGTTTTAAGGCCTCAGTGAAACCAGTCCTGGTCCTGTGGGTTCCGTGAGAGGTCCCAGACAGGTATCAGAGCAGGTAGAAATACAACACCCAGAGCAGTACTCTACATCTCTCTAGGAGCAGGTAGAAATACAACACCCAGAGCAGTACTCTACATCTCTCTAGGAGCAGGTAGAAATACAACACCCAGAGCAGTACTCTACATCTCTCTAGGAGCAGGTAGAAATACAACACACAGAGCAGTACTCTACATCTCTCTAGGAGCAGGTAGAAATACAACACCCAGAGCGGTACTCTACATCTCTCTAGGAGCAGGTAGAAATACAACACCCAGAGCAGTACTCTACATCTCTCTAGGAGCAGGTAGAAATACAACACCCAGAGCAGTACTCTACATCTCTCTAGGAGCAGGTAGAAATACAACACCCAGAGCAGTACTCTACATCTCTCTAGGAGCGGGTAGAAATACAACACACAGAGCAGTACTCTACATCTCTCTAGGAGCAGGTAGAAATACAACACACAGAGCAGTACTCTACATCTCTCTAGGAGCAGGTAGAAATACAACACCCAGAGCAGTACTCTACATCTCTCTAGGAGCGGGTAGAAATACAACACACAGAGCAGTACTCTACATCTCTCTAGGAGCAGGTAGAAATACAACACACAGAGCAGTACTCTACATCTCTCTAGGAGCAGGTAGAACTACAACACCCAGAGCAGTACTCTACATCTCTCTAGGAGCAGGTAGAAATACAACACCCAGAGCAGTACTCTACATCTCTCTAGGAGCAGGTAGAAATACAACACCCAGAGCAGTACTCTACATCTCTCTAGGAGCAGGTAGAAATACAACACACAGAGCAATACTCTACATCTCTCTAGGAGCAGGTAGAAATACAACACACAGAGCAGTACTCTACATCTCTCTAGGAGCAGGTAGAAATACAACACCCAGAGCAGTACTCTACATCTCTCTAGGAGCAGGTAGAACTACAACACACAGAGCAGTACTCTACATCTCTCTAGGAGCAGGTAGAAATACAACACCCAGAGCAGTACTCTACATCTCTCTAGGAGCAGGTAGAAATACAACACACAGAGCAATACTCTACATCTCTCTAGGAGCAGGTAGAAATACAACACACAGAGCAGTACTCTACATCTCTCTAGGAGCAGGTAGAAATACAACACCCAGAGCAGTACTCTACATCTCTCTAGGAGCAGGTAGAACTACAACACACAGAGCAGTACTCTACATCTCTCTAGGAGCAGGTAGAAATACAACACCCAGAGCAGTACTCTACATCTCTCTAGGAGCAGGTAGAAATACAACACCCAGAGCAGTACTCTACATCTCTCTAGGAGCAGGTAGAAATACAACACACAGAGCAGTACTCTACATCTCTCTAGGAGCAGGTAGAAATACAACACACAGAGCAGTACTCTACATCTCTCTAGGAGCAGGTAGAAATACAACACACTACCTCCTGTAGGTTTTAAATCCTACCCTGATCCTGGAGAGATACCCTCCTGTAGGTTTTAACTCCAACCCTGTTCCTGCAGAGATACCCTCCTGTAGGTTTTAAATCCAACCCTGTTCCTGGAGAGATACCCTCCTGTAGGTTTTAAATACAACCCTGTTCCTGCAGAGATACCCTCCTGTAGGTTTTAAATCCAACCCTGTTCCTGCAGAGATACCCTCCTGTAGGTTTTAACTCCAACCCTGTTCCTGCAGAGATACCCTCCTGTAGGTTTTAACTCCAACCCTGTTCCTGCAGAGATACCCTCCTGTAGGTTTTAACTCCAACCCTGTTCCTGCAGAGATACCCTCCTGTAGGTTTTAACTCCAACCCTGTTCCTGCAGAGATACCCTCCTGTAGGTTTTAACTCCAACCCTGTTCCTGCAGAGATACCCTCCTGTAGGTTTTAACTCCAATTCTGTTCCTGGAGATTTTCTGGAACAGGGTTGGAGTTTTTTTTTAAATGACAGAAGGGCATCTCTCCAGAAATAGGGTGTGGCGTATCTCTGGTGTAGAGTATCTCTGGTGTAGAGTATCTCTGGTGTGGCGTATTTCTGGTGTAGAGTATCTCTGGTGTAGAGTATCTCTGTTGTGGCGTATTTCTGGTGTAGAGTATCTCCGGTGTAGAGTATCTCCAGTGTAGAGTATCTCTGTTGTATATCTGGTGTAGAATATCTCCGGTGTAGATTATCTCTGGTGTAGAGTATCTCCAGTAGATACTGTATTGTCCAATCTGTAATATATTACAGTATACTGTATTGTCCAATCTGTATTATATTATACTGTATTGTCCAATCTGTAATATATTACATTATACTGTATTGTCCAATCTGTAATATATTACATTATACTGTATTGTCCAATCTGTATTATATTATATTATACTGTATTGTCCAATCTGTATTATATTAATACATTGTGAATATAGATATCATATGAATTGTGGATGTGTATGAATATATATCCACGGAGTCCCAAACAGCACCGTTTGGGAAGCAGTCCATATTGTCCTATAAAGTCTTAGAATGACCGTATCCTCTGTTGTCTAGAGGTGAAGGTCTCTCTACCTACATTCGTCTTCTTGCTTTGACCAACACCTGATTCTAGAGCTGTAGGTCTCTCTACCTACATTCGTCTTTTTGCTTTGACCAACACCTGATTCTAGAGCTGTAGGTCTCTCTACCTACATTCGTCTTTTTGCTTTGACCAACACCTGATTCTAGAGCTGTAGGTCTCTCTACCTACATTCGTCTTCTTGCTTTGACCAACACCTGATTCTAGAGCTGTAGGTCTCTCTTCCTGCATTCGTCTTCTTGCTTTGACCAACATCTGTTCCAGGGTAAACCAGGTATAGTAGAGAGTTCCAGGTATAGTGGAGAGTGACAGAGTTCCAGGGTAAACCAGGTATAGTGGAGAGTGACAGAGTTCCAGGGTAAACCAGGTATAGTGGAGAGTTCCAGGTATAGTGGAGAGTGACAGAGTTCCAGGTTAAACGAGGTATAGTGGAGAGTGACAGAGTTCCAGGTTAAACGAGGTATAGTAGAGAGTTCCAGGTTAAACCAGGTATAGTGGAGAGTGACAGAGTTCCAGGGTAAACCAGGTATAGTGGAGAGTTCCAGGTATAGTGGAGAGTGACAGAGTTCCAGGTTAAACGAGGTATAGTGGAGAGTTCCAGGTATAGTTGAGAGTGACAGAGTTCCAGGTTTAACCAGGTATAGTGGAGAGTTCCAGGTTTAACCAGGTATAGTGGAGAGTTCCAGGTTTAACCAGGTATAGTGGAGAGTGACAGAGTTCCAGGTTAAACCAGGTATAGTGGAGAGTTCCAGGTTTAACCAGGTATAGTGGAGAGTGACAGAGTTCCAGGTTAAACCAGGTATAGTGGAGAGTTCCAGGTTTAACCAGGTATAGTGGAGAGTGACAGAGTTCCAGGTTTAACCAGGTATAGTGGAGAGTGACAGAGTTCCAGGTTTAACCAGGTATAGTGGAGAGTGACAGAGTTCCAGGTTTAACCAGGTATAGTGGAGAGTGACAGAGTTCCAGGTTTAACCAGGTATAGTGGAGAGTGACAGAGTTCCAGGTTAAACCAGGTATAGTGGAGAGTTCCAGGTTAAACCAGGTATAGTGGAGAGTGACAGAGTTCCAGGTTAAACGAGGTATAGTGGAGAGTTCCAGGTTAAACCAGGTATAGTAGAGAGTTCCAGGTTAAACCAGGTATAGTAGAGAGTTCCAGAGTTCCAGGTTAAACCAGGTATAGTAGAGAGTTCCAGGTTAAACCAGGTATAGTAGAGAGTTCCAGGTTAAACCAGGTATAGTAGAGAGTTCCAGGTTAAACCAGGTATAGTGGAGAGTTCCAGGTTAAACCAGGTATAGTAGAGAGTGACAGAGTTCCAGGTTAAACGAGGTATAGTGGAGAGTTCCAGGTTAAACCAGGTATAGTAGAGAGTGACAGAGTTCCAGGTTAAACCAGGTATAGTAGAGAGTTCCAGGTTAAACCAGGTATAGTAGAGAGTTCCAGGTTAAACGAGGTATAGTAGAGAGTGACAGAGTTCCAGGTTAAACCAGGTATAGTAGAGAGTGACAGAGTTCCAGGTTAAACCAGGTATAGTGGAGAGTGACAGAGTTCCAGGTTTAACCAGGTATAGTGGAGAGTGACAGAGTTCCAGGTTAAACCAGGTATAGTGGAGAGTTCCAGGTTAAACCAGGTATAGTGGAGAGTGACAGAGTTCCAGGTTTAACCAGGTATAGTGGAGAGTGACAGAGTTCCAGGTTTAACCAGGTATAGTGGAGAGTGACAGAGTTCCAGGTTTAACCAGGTATAGTGGAGAGTGACAGAGTTCCAGGTTTAACCAGGTATAGTGGAGAGTGACAGAGTTCCAGGTTAAACGAGGTATAGTGGAGAGTTCCAGGTTAAACCAGGTATAGTAGAGAGTGACAGAGTTCCAGGTTAAACCAGGTATAGTGGAGAGTGACAGAGTTCCAGGTTTAACCAGGTATAGTGGAGAGTGACAGAGTTCCAGGTTAAACCAGGTATAGTGGAGAGTTCCAGGTTAAACCAGGTATAGTGGAGAGTGACAGAGTTCCAGGTTAAACCAGGTATAGTAGAGAGTGACAGAGTTCCAGGTTAAACCAGGTATAGTGGAGAGTGACAGAGTTCCAGGGTAAACCAGGTATAGTAGAGAGTGACAGAGTTCCAGGTTAAACGAGGTATAGTGGAGAGTTCCAGGTTAAACCAGGTATAGTGGAGAGTTCCAGGTATTGTGGAGAGTGACAGAGTTCCAGGGTAAACCAGGTATAGTGGAGAGTTCCAGGTATTGTGGAGAGTGACAGAGTTCCAGGTTAAACGAGGTATAGTTGAGAGTGACAGAGTTCAAGGGTAAACCAGGTATAGTAGAGAGTTCCAGGTTAAACCAGGTATAGTTGAGAGTGACAGAGTTCCAGGTTAAACCAGGTATAGTGGAGAGTTCCAGGTTTAACCAGGTATAGTAGAGAGTGACAGAGTTCCAGGTATAGTAGAGAGTGACAGAGTTCCAGGTTAAACGAGGTATAGTGGAGAGTTCCAGGTTAAACCAGGTATAGTAGAGAGTGACAGAGTTCCAGGTTAAACCAGGTATAGTAGAGAGTTCCAGGTTAAACCAGGTATAGTAGAGAGTTCCAGGTTAAACGAGGTATAGTAGAGAGTGACAGAGTTCCAGGTTAAACCAGGTATAGTAGAGAGTGACAGAGTTCCAGGTTAAACCAGGTATAGTGGAGAGTGACAGAGTTCCAGGTTTAACCAGGTATAGTGGAGAGTGACAGAGTTCCAGGTTAAACCAGGTATAGTGGAGAGTTCCAGGTTAAACCAGGTATAGTGGAGAGTGACAGAGTTCCAGGTTTAACCAGGTATAGTGGAGAGTGACAGAGTTCCAGGTTTAACCAGGTATAGTGGAGAGTGACAGAGTTCCAGGTTTAACCAGGTATAGTGGAGAGTGACAGAGTTCCAGGTTTAACCAGGTATAGTGGAGAGTGACAGAGTTCCAGGTTAAACGAGGTATAGTGGAGAGTTCCAGGTTAAACCAGGTATAGTAGAGAGTGACAGAGTTCCAGGTTAAACCAGGTATAGTGGAGAGTGACAGAGTTCCAGGTTTAACCAGGTATAGTGGAGAGTGACAGAGTTCCAGGTTAAACCAGGTATAGTGGAGAGTTCCAGGTTAAACCAGGTATAGTGGAGAGTGACAGAGTTCCAGGTTAAACCAGGTATAGTAGAGAGTGACAGAGTTCCAGGTTAAACCAGGTATAGTGGAGAGTGACAGAGTTCCAGGGTAAACCAGGTATAGTAGAGAGTGACAGAGTTCCAGGTTAAACGAGGTATAGTGGAGAGTTCCAGGTTAAACCAGGTATAGTGGAGAGTTCCAGGTATTGTGGAGAGTGACAGAGTTCCAGGGTAAACCAGGTATAGTGGAGAGTTCCAGGTATTGTGGAGAGTGACAGAGTTCCAGGTTAAACGAGGTATAGTTGAGAGTGACAGAGTTCAAGGGTAAACCAGGTATAGTAGAGAGTTCCAGGTTAAACCAGGTATAGTTGAGAGTGACAGAGTTCCAGGTTAAACCAGGTATAGTGGAGAGTTCCAGGTTTAACCAGGTATAGTAGAGAGTGACAGAGTTCCAGGGTAAACCAGGTATAGTGGAGAGTGACAGAGTTCCAGGTTAAACCAGGTATAGTAGAGAGTGACAGAGTTCCAGGTTAAACCAGGTATAGTGGAGAGTGACAGAGTTCCAGGTTTAACCAGGTATAGTGGAGAGTGACAGAGTTCCAGGTTAAACCAGGTATAGTGGAGAGTGACAGAGTTCCAGGTTAAACCAGGTATAGTGGAGAGTGACAGAGTTCCAGGTTTAACCAGGTATAGTGGAGAGTGACAGAGTTCCAGGTTAAACCAGGTATAGTGGAGAGTTCCAGGTTTAACCAGGTATAGTAGAGAGTGACAGAGTTCCAGGTTTAACCAGGTATAGTGGAGAGTGACAGAGTTCCAGGTTAAACCAGGTATAGTGGAGAGTTCCAGGGTAAACCAGGTATAGTGGATGATGTTGCTGTTGGGGGAGGGTCTACCCGGTGTTGCTGTTGGGGAGGGTCTACCCAGATGGTAACCAGTGATGTTGCTGTTGGGGGAGGGTCTACCCAGACGATAACCAGTGATGTTGCTGTTGGGGGAGGGTCTACCCAGACGATAACCAGTGATGTTGCTGTTGGGGGAGGGTCTACCCAGACGATAACCAGTAATGTTGCTGTTGGGGGAGGGTCTACCCAGACGATAACCAGTGATGTTGCTGTTGGGGGAGGGTCTACCCAGACGATAACCAGTGATGTTGCTGTTGGGGGAGGGTCTACCCAGATAACCAGTGATGTTGCTGTTGGGGGAGGGTCTACCCAGATAACCAGTAATGTTGCTGTTGGGGGAGGGTCTACCCAGACGATAACCAGTAATGTTGCTGTTGGGGGAGGGTCTACCCAGATGATAACCAGTGATGTTGCTGTTGGGGGAGGGTCTACCCAGACGATAACCAGTAATGTTGCTGTTGGGGGAGGGTCTACCCAGATGATAACCAGTGATGTTGCTGTTGAGGGAGGGTCTACCCAGACGATAACCAGTAATGTTGCTGTTGGGGGAGGGTCTACCCAGATGATAACCAGTAATGTTGCTGTTGGGGGAGGGTCTACCAGACGATAACCAGTAATGTTGCTGTTGGGGGAGGGTCTACCCAGACGATAACCAGTAATGTTGCTGTTGGGGGAGGGTCTACCCAGATGATAACCAGTAATGTTGCTGTTGGGGGAGGGTCTACCCAGATGATAACCAGTGATGTTGCTGTTGGGGGAGGGTCTACCCAGATGATAACCAGTGATGTTGCTGTTGAGGGAGGGTCTACCCAGACGATAACCAGTAATGTTGCTGTTGGGGGAGGGTCTACCCAGACGATAACCAGTAATGTTGCTGTTGGGGGAGGGTCTACCCAGACGATAACCAGTAATGTTGCTGTTGGGGGAGGGTCTACCTAGACGATAACCAGTGATGTTGCTGTTGGGGGAGGGTCTACCAGATGATAACCAGTAATATTGCTGTTGGGGGAGGGTCTACCCGGACGATAACCAGTGGTGTTGCTGTTGGGGGAGGGTCTACCAGATGATAACCAGTGATGTTGCTGTTGGGGGAGGGTCTACCCGGTGTTGCTGTTGGGGGAGGGTCTACCCGGACGATAACCAGTAATGTTGCTGTTGGGGGAGGGTCTACCCAGACGATAACCAGTGATGTTGCTGTTGGGGGAGGGTCTACCCGGTGTTGCTGTTGGGGGAGGGTCTACCTAGATGATAACCAGTAATGTTGCTGTTGGGGGAGGGTCTACCCAGACGATAACCAGTGATGTTGCTGTTGGGGGAGGGTCTACCCGGTGTTGCTGTTGGGGAGGGTCTACCCAGACGATAACCAGTGATGTTGCTGTTGGGGGAGGGTCTACCCGGTGTTGCTGTTGGGGGAGGGTCTACCTAGATGATAACCAGTAATGTTGCTGTTGGGGGAGGGTCTACCCAGACGATAACCAGTAATGTTGCTGTTGGGGGAGGGTCTACCCAGACGATAACCAGTGATGTTGCTGTTGGGGGAGGGTCTACCCAGACGATAACCAGTGGTGTTGCTGTTGGGGGAGGGTCTACCCAGATGATAACCAGTGATGTTGCTGTTGGGGGAGGGTCTACCCAGACGATAACCAGTAATGTTGCTGTTGGGGGAGGGTCTACCTAGACGATAACCAGTGATGTTGCTGTTGGGGGAGGGTCTACCCAGATGATAACCAGTGATGTTGCTGTTGGGGAGGGTCTACCAGATGATAACCAGTGATGTTGCTGTTGAGGGAGGGTCTACCCAGACGATAACCAGTAATGTTGCTGTTGAGGGAGGGTCTACCCAGATGATAACCAGTGATGTTGCTGTTGAGGGAGGTGATACTCCAGTCTTTTTTCTCACACAAACAACGAAGTCATTATATAGTTCTCTCTGTTCCTCTCTTTCATCTCTCTAATCCTCCCCCACTTCACCTTCCTCCCCCGTCTCGGCCAGCAGCATCCAATTCTCTCTGTTCCTCATGAGGCCGTCCAACAGTGGAGAACAGGAGTCAAACATCCCAGAAAGAGTCTGAGAAACGAGGGGGAGAAAGGTAGGGGAGAGAGAGAGGGAGAGAAACAGAAGGAGAGAGAGAGAGGGAGAGAAACAGAAGGAGAGAGAGAGAGAGGGAGAGAAACAGAAGGAGAAAGAGAGAGAGAGTGAGAGAGAGAGAGAGAGAGAGAGAGAGAAGGATATGGAGAGAAAGAGAGAGAGAGGGAGAGAAAGAGAGAGAGAGGGAGAGGACAGTGAAGGGTATGGAGAGAAAGAGTGAGAGGGGGAGGTGGGGGGGTTGGGGGGAAAAGTGGGGGAGGTGGGGGGGTTGGGGGGAAAAGTGGGGGAGAGAGTGAGAAAGCAATGAATACAAATTCATACATTTCTGATCTCCTACAAAGGTAGAACCCACCCAGGTTGTATAGACTAGTACCCACCCAGGTTGTATAGACTAGGACCCACCCAGGTTGTATAGACTCGGACCCACCCAGGTTGTATAGACTAGTACCCACCCAGGTTGTATAGACTGGTACCCACCCAGGTTGTATAGACTAGTACCCACCCAGGTTGTATAGACTGGTACCCACCCAGGTTGTATAGACTGGTACCCACCCAGGTTGTATAGACTAGTACCCACCCAGGTTGTATAGACTAGGACCCACCCAGGTTGTATAGACTGGTACCCACCCAGGTTGTATAGACTAGAACCCACCCAGGTTGTATAGACTAGGACCCACCCAGGTTGTATAGACTAGAACCCACCCAGGTTGTATAGACTAGTACCCACCCAGGTTGTATAGACTAGAACCCACCCAGGTTGTATAGACTAGAACCCACCCAGGTTGTATAGACTAGTACCCACCCAGGTTGCATAGACTGGTACCCACCCAGGTTGTATAGACTAGAACCCACCCAGGTTGTATAGACTAGAACCCACCCAGGTTGTATAGACTAGTACCCACCCAGGTTGTATAGACTAGTACCCACCCAGGTTGTATAGACTGGTACCCACCCAGGTTGTATAGACTAGTACCCACCCAGGTTGTATAGACTGGTACCCACCCAGGTTGTATAGACTAGTACCCACCCAGGTTGTATAGACTGGTACCCACCCAGGTTGTATAGACTAGTACCCACCCAGGTTGTATAGACTAGTACCCACCCAGGTTGTATAGACTGGTACCCACCCAGGTTGTATAGACTGGTACCCACCCAGGTTGTATAGACTGGTACCCACCCAGGTTGTATAGACTAGTACCCACCCAGGTTGTATAGACTAGTACCCACCCAGGTTGTATAGACTAGTACCCACCCAGGTTGTATAGACTAGTACCCACCCAGGTTGTATAGACTAGTACCCACCCAGGTTGTATAGACTAGACCCACCCAGGTTGTATAGACTAGTACCCACCCAGGTTGTATAGACTGGTACCCACCCAGGTTGTATAGACTAGTACCCACCCAGGTTGTATAGACTGGTACCCACCCAGGTTGTATAGACTAGGACCCACCCAGGTTGTATAGACTAGGACCCACCCAGGTTGTATAGACTAGAACCCACCCAGGTTGTATAGACTAGACCCACCCAGGTTGTATAGACTAGTACCCACCCAGGTTGTATAGACTGGTACCCACCCAGGTTGTATAGACTAGTACCCACCCAGGTTGTATAGACTA
>NC_143031.1:87115911-87128411 GCF_057628025.1 Oncorhynchus mykiss | reverse complement strand
GTAGTGCACTATATAGAGAATAGGGTGTCATAAAGTAGTGCACTATATAGGGTTTAGAGTGTCATAAAGTAGTGTACTATATAGAGAATAGGGTGTCATAAAGTAGTGCACTATATAGGGTTTAGGGTGTCATAAAGTAGTGCACTATATAGGGTTTAGGGTGTCATAAAGTAGTGCACTATATAGAGAATAGGGTGTCATAAAGTAGTGCACTATATAGAGAATAGGGTGTCATAAAGTAGTGCACTATATAGAGAATAGGGTGTCATAAAGTAGTGCACTATATAGAGAATAGGGTGTCATAAAGTAGTGCACTATATAGAGAATAGGGTGTCATAAAGTAGTGCACTATATAGAGAATAGGGTGTCATAAAGTAGTGTACTATATAGGGAATAGGGTGTCATAAAGTAGTGCACTATATAGAGAATAGGGTGTCATAAAGTAGTGTACTATATAGGGTTTAGGGTGTCATAAAGTAGTGCACTATATAGAGAATAGGGTGTCATAAAGTAGTGCACTATATAGAGAATAGGGTGTCATAAAGTAGTGCACTATATAGGGTTTAGGGTGTCATAAAGTAGTGCACTATATAGAGAATAGGGTGTCATAAAGTAGTGCACTATATAGAGAATAGGGTGTCATAAAGTAGTGTACTATATAGGGTTTAGGGTGTCATAAAGTAGTGCACTATATAGAGAATAGGGTGTCATAAAGTAGTGCACTATATAGAGAATAGGGTGTCATAAAGTAGTGTACTATATAGGGTTTAGAGTGTCATAAAGTAGTGCACTATATAGGGAATAGGGTGTCATAAAGTAGTGTACTATATAGAGAATAGGGTGTCATAAAGTAGTGCACTATATAGAGAATAGGGTGTCATAAAGTAGTGTACTATATAGAGAATAGGGTGTCATAAAGTAGTGCACTATATAGGGTTTAGGGTGTCATAAACTAGTGCACTATATAGAGAATAGGGTGTCATAAAGTAGTGCACTATATAGAGAATAGGGTGTCATAAAGTAGTGTACTATATAGAGAATAGGGTGTCATAAAGTAGTGCACTATATAGGGTTTAGGGTGTCATAAACTAGTGCACTATATAGAGAATAGGGTGTCATAAAGTAGTGCACTATATAGAGAATAGGGTGTCATAAACTAGTGCACTATATAGAGAATAGGGTGTCATAAAGTAGTGTACTATATAGGGTTTAGGGTGTCATAAAGTAGTGCACTATATAGGGTTTAGGGTGTCATAAAGTAGTGCACTATATAGAGAATAGGGTGTCATAAAGTAGTGCACTATATAGAGAATAGGGTGTCATAAAGTAGTGCACTATATAGAGAATAGGGTGTCATAAAGTAGTGTACTATATAGAGAATAGGGTGTCATAAAGTAGTGCACTATATAGAGAATAGGGTGTCATAAAGTAGTGCACTATATAGAGAATAGGGTGTCATAAAGTAGTGCACTATATAGAGAATAGGGTGTCATAAAGTAGTGCACTATATAGAGAATAGGGTGTCATAAAGTAGTGCACTATATAGAGAATAGGGTGTCATAAAGTAGTGCACTATATAGGGTTTAGGGTGTCATAAAGTAGTGCACTATATAGGGTTTAGGGTGTCATAAAGTAGTGCACTATATAGAGAATAGGGTGTCATAAAGTAGTGTACTATATAGAGAATAGGGTGTCATAAAGTAGTGCACTATATAGAGAATAGGGTGTCATAAAGTAGTGCACTATATAGAGAATAGAGTGTCATAAAGTAGTGCACTATATAGGGTTTAGGGTGTCATAAAGTAGTGCACTATATAGAGAATAGGGTGTCATAAAGTAGTGCACTATATAGAGAATAGGGTGTCATAAAGTAGTGCACTATATAGAGAATAGGGTGTCATAAAGTAGTGTACTATATAGAGAATAGGGTGTCATAAAGTAGTGTACTATATAGGGAATAGGGTGTCATAAAGTAGTGTACTATATAGGGTTTAGGGTGTCATAAAGTAGTGCACTATATAGGGTTTAGGGTGTCATAAAGTAGTGCACTATATAGGGTTTAGGGTGTCATAAAGTAGTGCACTATATAGGGTTTAGGGTGTCATAAAGTAGTGCACTATATAGAGAATAGGGTGTCATAAAGTAGTGCACTATATAGAGAATAGGGTGTCATAAAGTAGTGTACTATATAGGGTTTAGGGTGTCATAAAGTAGTGCACTATATAGGGTTTAGGGTGTCATAAAGTAGTGCACTATATAGAGAATAGGGTGTCATAAAGTAGTGTACTATATAGAGAATAGGGTGTCATAAAGTAGTGCACTATATAGAGAATAGGGTGTCATAAGGTAGTGCACTATATAGGGTTTAGGGTGTCATAAAGTAGTGCACTATATAGAGAATAGGGTGTCATAAAGTAGTGCACTATATAGAGAATAGGGTGTCATAAAGTAGTGTACTATATAGGGTTTAGGGTGTCATAAAGTAGTGTACTATATAGAGAATAGGGTGTCATAAAGTAGTGACTATATAGAGAATAGGGTGTCATAAAGTAGTGCACTATATAGGGTTTAGGGTGTCATAAAGTAGTGCACTATATAGAGAATAGGGTGTCATAAAGTAGTGCACTATATAGAGAATAGGGTGTCATAAAGTAGTGTACTATATAGGGTTTAGGGTGTCATAAAGTAGTGTACTATATAGAGAATAGGGTGTCATAAAGTAGTGTACTATATAGGGAATAGGGTGTCATAAAGTAGTGTACTATATAGAGAATAGGGTGTCATAAAGTAGTGCACTATATAGGGTTTAGGGTGTCATAAAGTAGTGCACTATATAGGGTTTAGGGTGTCATAAAGTAGTGACTATATAGAGAATAGGGTGTCATAAAGTAGTGCACTATATAGAGAATAGGGTGTCATAAAGTAGTGTACTATATAGAGAATAGGGTGTCATAAAGTAGTGTACTATATAGGGTTTAGGGTGTCATAAAGTAGTGTACTATATAGAGAATAGGGTGTCATAAAGTAGTGTACTATATAGGGAATAGGGTGTCATAAAGTAGTGTACTATATAGAGAATAGGGTGTCATAAAGTAGTGCACTATATAGAGAATAGGGTGTCATAAAGTAGTGCACTATATAGAGAATAGGGTGTCATAAAGTAGTGTACTATATAGGGTTTAGGGTGTCATAAAGTAGTGTACTATATAGAGAATAGGGTGTCATAAAGTAGTGTACTATATAGGGAATAGGGTGTCATAAAGTAGTGTACTATATAGAGAATAGGGTGTCATAAAGTAGTGCACTATATAGGGTTTAGGGTGTCATAAAGTAGTGTACTATATAGAGAATAGGGTGTCATAAAGTAGTGCACTATATAGGGTTTAGGGTGTCATAAAGTAGTGCACTATATAGGGTTTAGAGTGTCATAAAGTAGTGCACTATATAGAGAATAGGGTGTCATAAAGTAGTGCACTATATAGAGAATAGGGTGTCATAAAGTAGTGCACTATATAGGGAATAGGGTGTCATAAAGTAGTGCACTATATAGAGAATAGGGTGTCATAAACTAGTGCACTATATAGGGTTTAGGGTGTCATAAAGTAGTGCACTATATAGGGTTTAGGGTGTCATAAAGTAGTGCACTATATAGAGAATAGGGTGTCATAAAGTAGTGCACTATATAGAGAATAGGGTGTCATAAAGTAGTGCACTATATAGAGAATAGGGTGTCATAAAGTAGTGCACTATATAGGGAATAGGGTGTCATAAAGTAGTGCACTATATAGGGTTTAGGGTGTCATAAAGTAGTGCACTATATAGAGAATAGGGTGTCATAAAGTAGTGTACTATATAGAGAATAGGGTGTCATAAAGTAGTGCACTATATAGAGAATAGGGTGTCATAAAGTAGTGCACTATATAGAGAATAGGGTGTCATAAAGTAGTGCACTATATAGAGAATAGGGTGTCATAAAGTAGTGCACTATATAGAGAATAGGGTGTCATAAAGTAGTGCACTATATAGAGAATAGGGTGTCATAAAGTAGTGCACTATATAGGGTTTAGGGTGTCATAAAGTAGTGCACTATATAGGGTTTAGGGTGTCATAAAGTAGTGCACTATATAGGGTTTAGGGTGTCATAAAGTAGTGCACTATATAGGGTTTAGGGTGTCATAAAGTAGTGCACTATATAGGGTTTAGGGTGTCATAAAGTAGTGCACTATATAGGGTTTAGGGTGTCATAAAGTAGTGCACTATATAGGGTTTAGGGTGTCATAAAGTAGTGCACTATATAGGGTTTAGGGTGTCATAAAGTAGTGCACTATATAGAGAATAGGGTGTCATAAAGTAGTGCACTATATAGGGTTTAGGGTGTCATAAAGTAGTGCACTATATAGAGAATAGGGTGTCATAAAGTAGTGCACTATATAGAGAATAGGGTGTCATAAAGTAGTGCACTATATAGGGAATAGGGTGTCATAAAGTAGTGCACTATATAGAGAATAGGGTGTCATAAAGTAGTGCACTATATAGGGTTTAGAGTGTCATAAAGTAGTGCACTATATAGAGAATAGGGTGTCATAAAGTAGTGTACTATATAGAGAATAGGGTGTCATAAAGTAGTGCACTATATAGGGTGTCATAAAGTAGTGCACTATATAGGGTTTAGAGTGTCATAAAGTAGTGCACTATATAGAGAATAGGGTGTCATAAAGTAGTGTACTATATAGAGAATAGGGTGTCATAAAGTAGTGCACTATATAGGGTGTCATAAAGTAGTGCACTATATAGGGAATAGGGTGTCATAAAGTAGTGCACTATATAGAGAATAGGGTGTCATAAAGTAGTGCACTATATAGAGAATAGGGTGTCATAAAGTAGTGCACTATATAGAGAATAGGGTGTCATAAAGTAGTGCACTATATAGGGTTTAGGGTGTCATAAAGTAGTGCACTATATAGAGAATAGGGTGTCATAAAGTAGTGCACTATATAGGGTTTAGGGTGTCATAAAGTAGTGCACTATATAGAGAATAGGGTGTCATAAAGTAGTGCACTATATAGGGTTTAGGGTGTCATAAAGTAGTGCACTATATAGAGAATAGGGTGTCATAAAGTAGTGCACTATATAGAGAATAGGGTGTCATAAAGTAGTGCACTATATAGGGTTTAGGGTGTCATAAAGTAGTGCACTATATAGAGAATAGGGTGTCATAAAGTAGTGTACTATATAGAGAATAGGGTGTCATAAAGTAGTGTACTATATAGGGTTTAGGGTGTCATAAAGTAGTGCACTATATAGGATTTAGCGTGTCATAAAGTAGTGCACTATATAGGGAATAGGGTGTCATAAAGTAGTGCACTATATAGGGTTTAGGGTGTCAAAGTAGTGTACTATATAGGGTTTAGAGTGTCATAAAGTAGTGCACTATATAGGGTTTAGGGTGTCAAAGTAGTGTACTATATAGGGTTTAGGGTGTCATAAAGTAGTGCACTATATAGGGTTTAGGGTGTCAAAGTAGTGCACTATATAGGGTTTAGAGTGTCATAAAGTAGTGCACTATATAGGGTTTAGGGTGTCAAAGTAGTGCACTATATAGGATTTAGCGTGTCATAAAGTAGTGCACTATATAGGGAATAGGGTGTCAAAGTAGTGCACTATATAGGGTTTAGGGTGTCAAAGTAGTGCACTATATAGGGTTTAGGGTGTCATAAAGTAGTGCACTATATAGGGTTTAGGGTGTCAAAGTAGTGCACTATATAGGGTTTAGAGTGTCATAAAGTAGTGCACTATATAGGGTTTAGAGTGTCATAAAGTAGTGCACTATATAGGGAATAGGGTGTCATAAAGTAGTGCACTATATAGGGTTTAGGGTGTCATAAAGTAGTGCACTATATAGGGTTTAGAGTGTCATAAAGTAGTGCACTATATAGGGTTTAGGGTGTCATAAAGTAGTGCACTATATAGAGAATAGGGTGTCATAAAGTAGTGCACTATATAGAGAATAGGGTGTCATAAAGTAGTGCACTATATAGGGTTTAGGGTGTCATAAAGTAGTGCACTATATAGGGTTTAGGGTGTCATAAAGTAGTGCACTATATAGAGAATAGGGTGTCATAAAGTAGTGCACTATATAGAGAATAGGGTGTCATAAAGTAGTGCACTATATAGAGAATAGGGTGTCATAAAGTAGTGCACTATATAGGGTTTAGGGTGTCATAAAGTAGTGCACTATATAGGGAATAGGGTGTCATAAAGTAGTGCACTATATAGGGTTTAGGGTGTCATAAAGTAGTGTACTATATAGAGAATAGGGTGTCATAAAGTAGTGCACTATATAGAGAATAGGGTGTCATAAAGTAGTGTACTATATAGAGAATAGGGTGTCATAAAGTAGTGCACTATATAGGGTTTAGGGTGTCATAAAGTAGTGTACTATATAGAGAATAGGGTGTCATAAAGTAGTGCACTATATAGAGAATAGGGTGTCATAAAGTAGTGCACTATATAGGGTTTAGGGTGTCATAAAGTAGTGCACTATATAGGGTTTAGGGTGTCATAAAGTAGTGCACTATATAGAGAATAGGGTGTCATAAAGTAGTGCACTATATAGGGAATAGGGTGTCATAAAGTAGTGCACTATATAGGGTTTAGGGTGTCATAAAGTAGTGCACTATATAGAGAATAGGGTGTCATAAAGTAGTGCACTACTTAACGCAGAGAAGTACCCATCCAGGACCTCTATACCAGGCGGTGCCCAAACGGGACCCTTGTGCACTACTTTAGGCCCATTGGGCTGCAGTCTAAAGTAGTGCACTATATAGGGTTTAGGATTCTCACCTTAGTAAGTCTCTGTGCCTGTCCTCCTCCCACCTCACTCCTCTCTGACCCAGTTCAAAGAACTCTGCCCTCCTCCTGAACACACACACACACACACACACACACACACACACACACACACACACACACACACACACACACACACACACACAGAGTGAGAGAGTAAGGCTACCACAGAGAGTCTCCCCTGCTAGATGTAGAATCACATGGTAAACTGGGGTAGAGCTCCCTGCCCATCCAGGACCTCTATACCAGGCGGTGTCAGAGATGTAGAATCACATGGTAAACTGGGGCAGAGCTCCCTGCCCATCCAGGACCTCTATACCAGGCGGTGTCAGAGATGTAGAATCACATGGTAAACTGGGGCAGAGCTCCCTGCCCTCCAGGACCTCTATACCAGGCGGTGTCAGAGATGTAGAATCACATGGTAAACTGGGGCAGAGCTCCCTGCCCATCCAGGACCTCTATACCAGGCGGTGTCAGAGATGTAGAATCACATGGTAAACTGGGGCAGAGCTCCCTGCCCATCCAGGACCTCTATACCAGGCGGTGTCAGAGATGTAGAATCACATGGTAGACTGGGCAGAGCTCCCTGCCCTCCAGGACCTCTATACCAGGCGGTGTCAGAGATGTAGAATCACATGGTAAACTGGGGCAGAGCTCCCTGCCCATCCAAGGACCTCTATACCAGGCGGTGTCAGTTTACCATGTGATTATACATCTCTGAAAAAACCCAAAGCACAGCTCCAAGCTACGCAAGAGCTATTTAGGGAAGAAGCAGTCAGCTGGTATTCTGTTTATAATGGAGTGGCCAGCACAGTCATCGGATCTCAACCCTATTGAGCTGTTGCGGGAGCAGCTTGACCGAGAGAGAAGAAGTGCCCATCAAGCCAATCCAACGGGTGGGAGGTGCTTCAGGAAGCATGGGGTGAAATCTCTTCAGATTACCTCAACAAACTGACAACTAGAACGCCAAAGATCTGCAAAGGCTGTGATTGCTGCAAATGGAGGATTCTTTGACAAAAAACAAAGTTAAGTAGATATATAGTACAGTATACATACTCTATATAAGTAGATATATAGTACAGTCTACATACTCTATATAAGTAGATATATAGTACAGTATACATACTCTATATAAGTAGATATATAGTACAGTCTACATACTCTATATAAGTAGATATATAGTACAGTATACATACTCTATATAAGTAGATATATAGTACAGTATACATACTCTATATAAGTAGATATATAGTACAGTATACATACTCTATATAAGTAGTTATATAGTACAGTATACATACTCTATATAAGTAGATATATAGTACAGTATACATACTCTATATAAGTAGTTATATAGTACAGAATACATACTCTATATAAGTAGATATATAGTACAGTATACATACTCTATATAAGTAGATATATAGTACAGTATACATACTCTATATAAGTAGATATATAGTACAGTATACATACTCTATATAAGTAGATATATAGTACAGTATACATACTATATATAAGTAGATATATAGTACAGTATACATACTCTATATAAGTAGATATATAGTGCAGTATACATACTCTATATAAGTAGATATATAGTACAGTATACATACTCTATATAAGTAGATATATAGTACAGTATACATACTCTATATAAGTAGTTATATAGTACAGTATACATACTCTATATAAGCAGATATATAGTACAGTATACATACTCTATATAAGCAGATATATAGTACAGAATACATACTCTATATAAGTAGATATATAGTACAGTATACATACTCTATATAAGTAGATATATAGTACAGTATACATACTCTATATAAGTAGATATATAGTACAGTATACATACTCTATATAAGTAGATATATAGTACAGTATACATACTCTATATAAGTAGATATATAGTACAGTATACATACTCTATATAAGTAGATATATAGTACAGTATACATACTCTATATAAGTAGATATATAGTACAGTATACATACTCTATATAAGTAGATATATAGTACAGTATACATACTCTATATAAGTAGATCTATAGTACAGTATACATACTCTATATAAGTAGTTATATAGTACAGTATACATACTCTATATAAGTAGATATATAGTACAGTATACATACTCTATATAAGTAGATATATAGTACAGTATACATACTCTATATAAGTAGATATATAGTACAGTATACATACTCTATATAAGTAGATATATAGTACAGTATACATACTCTATATAAGTAGATATATAGTACAGTATACATACTCTATATAAGTAGATATATAGTACAGTATACATACTCTATATAAGTAGATATATAGTACAGTATACATACTCTATATAAGTAGATATATAGTACAGTATACATACTCTATATAAGTAGATATATAGTACAGTATACATACTCTATATAAGTAGTTATATAGTACAGTATACATACTCTATATAAGTAGATATATAGTACAGTATACATACTCTATGTAAGTAGATATATAGTACAGTATACATACTCTATATAAGTAGTTATATAGTACAGTATACATACTCTATATAAGTAGATATATAGTACAGTATACATACTCTATATAAGTAGTTATATAGTACAGTACACATACTCTATATAAGTAGATATATAGTACAGTATACATACTCTATATAAGTAGATATATAGTACAGTATACATACTCTATATAAGTAGTTATATAGTACAGTATACATACTCTATATAAGTAGATATATAGTACAGTATACATACTCTATATAAGTAGATATATAGTACAGTATACATACTCTATATAAGTAGTTATATAGTACAGTATACATACTCTATGTAAGTAGATATATAGTACAGTATACATACTCTATGTAAGTAGTTATATAGTACAGTATACATACTCTATATAAGTAGATATATAGTACAGTATACATACTCTATGTAAGTAGATATATAGTACAGTATACATACTCTATATAAGTAGTTATATAGTACAGTATACATACTCTATATAAGTAGTTATATAGTACAGAATACATACTCTATATAAGTAGATATATAGTACAGAATACATACTCTATATAAGTAGATATATAGTACAGTATACATACTCTATATAAGTAAATATATAGTACAGTATACATACTCTATATAAGTAGTTATATAGTACAGAATACATACTCTATATAAGTAGTTATATAGTACAGTATACATACTCTATATAAGTAGTTATATAGTACAGAATACATACTCTATATAAGTAGATATATAGTACAGTATACATACTCTATATAAGTAGATATATAGTACAGTATACATACTCTATATAAGTAGATATATAGTACAGTATACATACTCTATATAAGTAGTTATATAGTACAGAATACATACTCTATATAAGTAGTTATATAGTACAGAATACATACTCTATATAAGTAGATATATAGTACAGAATACATACTCTATATAAGTAGATATATAGTACAGAATACATACTCTATATAAGTAGATATATAGTACAGAATACATACTCTATATACGTAGATATATAGTACAGTATACATACTCTATATAAGTAGATATATAGTACAGTATACATACTCTATATAAGTAGATATATAGTACAGTATACATACTCTATATAAGTAGATATATAGTACAGAATACATACTCTATATAAGTAGATATATAGTACAGAATACATACTCTATATACGTAGATATATAGTACAGTATACATACTCTATATAAGTAGATATATAGTACAGTATACATACTCTATATAAGTAGATATATAGTACAGTATACATACTCTATATAAGTAGATATATAGTACAGTATACATACTCTATATAAGTAGATATATAGTACAGTATACATACTCTATATAAGTAGTTATATAGTACAGTATACATACTCTATATAAGTAGATATATAGTACAGTATACATACTCTATGTAAGTAGATATATAGTACAGTATACATACTCTATATAAGTAGTTATATAGTACAGTATACATACTCTATATAAGTAGATATATAGTACAGTATACATACTCTATATAAGTAGTTATATAGTACAGTACACATACTCTATATAAGTAGATATATAGTACAGTATACATACTCTATATAAGTAGATATATAGTACAGTATACATACTCTATATAAGTAGTTATATAGTACAGTATACATACTCTATATAAGTAGATATATAGTACAGTATACATACTCTATATAAGTAGATATATAGTACAGTATACATACTCTATATAAGTAGTTATATAGTACAGTATACATACTCTATGTAAGTAGATATATAGTACAGTATACATACTCTATATAAGTAGTTATATAGTACAGTATACATACTCTATATAAGTAGATATATAGTACAGTATACATACTCTATGTAAGTAGATATATAGTACAGTATACATACTCTATATAAGTAGTTATATAGTACAGTATACATACTCTATATAAGTAGTTATATAGTACAGAATACATACTCTATATAAGTAGATATATAGTACAGAATACATACTCTATATAAGTAGATATATAGTACAGTATACATACTCTATATAAGTAGATATATAGTACAGTATACATACTCTATATAAGTAGTTATATAGTACAGAATACATACTCTATATAAGTAGTTATATAGTACAGTATACATACTCTATATAAGTAGTTATATAGTACAGAATACATACTCTATATAAGTAGATATATAGTACAGTATACATACTCTATATAAGTAGATATATAGTACAGTATACATACTCTATATAAGTAGATATATAGTACAGTATACATACTCTATATAAGTAGATATATAGTACAGTATACATACTCTATATAAGTAGATATATAGTACAGTATACATACTCTATATAAGTAGATATATAGTACAGTTTACATACTCTATATAAGTAGATATATAGTACAGTATACATACTCTATATAAGTAGTTATATAGTACAGAATACATACTCTATATAAGTAGTTATATAGTACAGTTTACATACTCTATATAAGTAGACATATAGTACAGTATACATACTCTATATAAGTAGTTATATAGTACAGTATACATACTCTATATAAGTAGTTATATAGTACAGTATACATACTCCATGTAGACAGCCAGGTCCGTAGCCAGGATGGCTTTCTCTATCATGGGTAACACTGTCCTGTAGTCATCAGGACACAGACCACTGAGGATCTGACTTCCCTGGGGGGGGAGGGAGAGGGAGAGACAGAGATGGAGAGGGAGAGGGAGAGGGAGAGAGAGAGAGAGAGAGAGAGAGAGAGAGAGAGAGAGAGAGAGAGAGAGAGAGAGGGAGACAAAGAGAGGAGAGAAGGAGAGAGAGAGGATGAGAGAAGAGTGAGTCAATGATGGATGATCAAAAGAACGAAATAATGGAAAGAGGGAGGGAGGGATGCATGAGGGAGGGATGAGGGAGGGATGGAGGGAGGGATGAAGGAGGGATGGAGGGAGGGATGAGAGAGGGATGGAGGGAGGGATGGATGGAGGGAGGGATGAGGGACGGATTGAGGGAGGGAGGGATGAGGGATGAGGGAGGGATGAGGGAGGGATGAGGGAGGGTTCTAACCGGGTTGTTGAGGATGA
>NC_143031.1:87098411-87110911 GCF_057628025.1 Oncorhynchus mykiss | reverse complement strand
AACAATGGTGAGTTCTAGAACCATCACCAGTAATACACCTAAAAGCACAATGGTGAGTTCTAGAACCAGCACCAGTAATACACCTAAGGGAACAATGGTGAGTTCTAGAACGCCAGCAGCATACCACCCTGCATCCCACAGCTGGCTTGATCCTGAAGCTAAGCAGGGTTGGTCCTGGTCAGTTCCTGGATGGGAGACCAGATGCTGCTGGAAGTGGTGTTGGAGGGCCAGTAGGAAGCACTCTTTCCTCTGTTCTAAAAAAATATCCCAATGCCCCAGGGCAGTGATTGGGGACGTTGCCCTGTGTGGTGTGCCGTCTTTCAGATGGGACGTCCTGACTCTCTGAGGTCATTAAAGATCCCAGGGTAACTTATCGTAAGAGTAGGGGGTGTTAACCCCGGTGTCCTGGCTAAATTCCCAATCTGGCCCTCAAACCATCACGGTCACCTAATAATCCCCAGTTTACAATTGGCTCATTCATTCCCCTGTAACTCTTCCCCAGGTCGTTGCTGCAAATGATAATGTGTTCTCAGTCAACTTACCTGGTAAAATAACAGATCAATAAATACAATTAAAATTAAACCTTAGTGGTAAATGTAGTAATCGTTAGCTAAACATCTTTGATTGATTCATATAGAATTGGCTGGTGACGCCATTGATATCAAGAGATGAAATTAAAACGGTTCTCGACTTTCAGATTGTAAAGGAAGAAAGCGTCATTTAATTTAATGTTCATGCATTGTGGAGTATCCAGCCCCCGGACACACCAGGAAGACCCCCGCCCCTGCTGAGAAACACTGAAAAGGGAAAGGAGAGATTGGCAGAGGGAGGGAAGAAGAGAGAGAGATAGAAAGATAGTGGGGTGGAAAGAGAGAGATAGAAATATAGTGGGGTGGAAAGAGAGAGAGAGATCTGTAGAAATAGGAATAGAGGGAGAGATGTGAGGGAAGGATAAAGAGATGGTAGGATAGAGAGATGGTAGGATAGAGAGAGGGAAGGATAGAGAGAGGGAAGGATAGAGAGATGTGAGGAGAGAGGGTAGGATAGAGAGAGGGAAGGATAGAGAGAGGGAAGGATAGTGAGATGTGAGGAGAGAGGGAAGGATAGAGAGATGGAAGGATAGAGAGATGGTAGGTGTTGGTCTGTTGGTATCAGTGGTTCACCTGCAACGCTCGGATTTCCTCTTGAGCTGCAGTAAGGTGGTAGGACAGAACCTTAGGAGAGGACACACACACACGTCAACACATAGACTTAAAAAAACACACACACGTTAAGACAGCACACACACAAACACAAATATGTAAACACATGAAGGAATTGTAGAAAAACTGAGTTTAAATGTATTTGGCTAAGTGTCAACGGAATTTCATAATTCCTATATGTGTTCATTAATTAAAATCACTCAGTCTATTTTATACGAATTTCTAAGATTCTTATTTGCATAAAATAGACAGAGACCAGTCTTATCAAAAATAGATAATAGTATTTATTCTCGGAGCGCGCTGCCATGTAACCACGAACAACAGTTTATATACAAAATATGACGTCACAGGTTCTAGAATGAATCTCCTCCTCTCCACCAGGACAAAGCAGGTTCAACAGTTTATATACAAAATATGACGTCACAGGTTCTAGAATGAATCTCCTCCTCTCCACCAGGACAAAGCAGGTTCAACAGTTTATATACAAAATATGACGTCACAGGTTCTAGAATGAATCTCCTCCTCTCGACCAGGACAAAGCAGGTTCAACAGTTTATATACAAAATATGACGTCATCGGTTCTAGAATGAATCTCCTCCTCTCCACCAGGACAAAGCAGGTTCAACAGTTTATATACAAAATATGACGTCACAGGTTCTAGAATGAATCTCCTCCTCTCCACCAGGACAAAGCAGATTCAACAGTTTATATACAAAATATGACGTCATCGGTTCTAGAATGAATCTCCTCCTCTCCACCAGGACAAAGCAGGTTCAACAGTTTATATACAAAATATGACGTCATCGGTTCTAGAATGAATCTCCTGTTGAACCAGGACAAAGCAGGTTCAACAGGTTCTAGAATGAATCTCCTCCTCTCCACCAGGACAAAGCAGGTTCAACAGTTTATATACAAAATATGACGTCATCGGTTCTAGAATGAATCTCCTGTTGAACCAGGACAAAGCAGGTTCAACAGGTTCTAGAATGAATCTCCTCCTCTCCACCAGGACAAAGCAGGTTCAACAGTTTATATACAAAATATGACGTCACAGGTTCTAGAATGAATCTCCTCCTCTCGACCAGGACAAAGCAGGTTCAACAGTTTATATACAAAATATGACGTCATCGGTTCTAGAATGAATCTCCTGTTGAACAAGGACAAAGCAGGTTCAACAGTTTATATACAAAATATGACGTCACAGGTTCTAGAATGAATCTCCTCCTCTCGACCAGGACAAAGCAGGTTCAACAGTTTATATACAAAATATGACGTCACAGGTTCTAGAATGAATCTCCTCCCCTCCACCAGGACAAAGCAGGTTCAACAGTTTATATACAAAATATGACGTCACAGGTTCTAGAATGAATCTCCTCCTCTCGACCAGGACAAAGCAGGTTCAACAGTTTATATACAAAATATGACGTCATCGGTTCTAGAATGAATCTCCTCCTCTCGACCAGGACAAAGCAGGTTCAACAGTTTATATACAAAATATGACGTCATCGGTTCTAGAATGAATCTCCTCCTCTCGACCAGGACAAAGCAGGTTCAACAGTTTATATACAAAATATGACGTCACAGGTTCTAGAATGAATCTCCTCCTCTCGACCAGGACAAAGCAGGTTCAACAGTTTATATACAAAATATGACGTCATCGGTTCTAGAATGAATCTCCTCCTCTCCACCAGGACAAAGCAGGTTCAACAGTTTATATACAAAATATGACGTCACAGGTTCTAGAATGAATCTCCTGTTGAACAAGGACAAAGCAGGTTCAACAGGTTCTAGAATGAATCTCCTGTTGAACAAGGACAAAGCAGGTTCAACAGTTCATTCCAACTCACCAACATGACACACACACTATAACTGGATGAACTCCTGAAGTCTCACCATTATCTATCACTATTTAGCAGACAGTTCCAGATACGGAAACCCTGGAGAGGCTCTCGCTGTCTTATTTAATCGCCACAGAGTTTTAGCTAAGTGGGTTCAAACATAGGTTAATGATCCTCTTTGCTTACTTCAAACCCACAGCACATACCTCTCCAACTAAGTTAGAAAGGTGTTTATTATGTTTTAATTACTCCTTGTTCATGCTACATAATCCCTTCCTTATGAACTAACATTATTAATCAGATATTGTAAAACAGAGTATAAGTTTAATTAGTTATATTTAAATGTAGATATTGTTTAGTCATTATTCATGCAATTCCTATCACTAAGGTGTATGTAAACTTCAGACTTCACCTCTATTTACAGTACCAGTCAAAAGTTTGGACACACCTACTCATTCAAGGGTTTTTATTTATTTTTACTATTTTCTACATTGTAGAATAATAGTGAGAACATCAACACAATGAAATAACACATATGGAATCATGTAGTAACCAAAAAAGTGTTAAACAAATAAAAATATATTTTAGATTCTTCAAAGTAGTGATGCCTTCACTATTATTCTGCAATGTAGAAAATAGTAAAAAATTAAGAAAACCCCTTGACAAGTACTATATATATATATATATATCTATATAATATATATATTACATATATATACATATATACACAGACTTCTGTCTCCTCCCCCACCTCTTGGGTAACGTCCTGGCTGGCTCGTTGGTACTCTATCCGTTGGACGGTCTGGACAGTCTGCAGGGCCAGGCCGCAGTACACCGCAAAGTCCTCTAGGAGGCACTCATCATAACGGTTAAACGCCCTGCCCGTCTCCGCCTCGCCAGGGCCCAGTTTGTTCTTCAGCTGGCAGACGGCTGAACAGACAACAACAACAACAGCAACAACAGCAACAACAGACAACAACAACAACAGAAACAACAGCAACAGCAACAACAGAAACAACAACAACAGCAACAACAGACAACAGACAACAGACAACAACAACAACAGACAACAACAACAACAACAGACAACAACAACAACAGAGGGATGGATGAAAAGTTGTTAATAACTTTATTTATTTATTTAATAACTTCAAACTTCATGACGATTCATGACTCAATCTTATCATGTATCGTCATGACGATGTCGTCTTGCCCAGGGCCTGTATTCATGAAGCGTCTCAGAGTGCTGACCTAAGATCAGTTTTGCTTTTTAGATCCCAATGAAGAAGACCACATAGACAGGTGGGGGGACCTGATCCTAGATCAGCCCTGCTACTCTGAGATGCTATTGCGGATGTGTTTCTGTGGTGTGGAGATCAGTAGTGGTTAATTTATGGATAGGGGGCAGAATTCGGAAGTTTGGATGAACGAGGTGCCCAAAGTAAACTGCCTGTTACTCAGGCCCAGAAGCTAGTATACGCATATAATTGTATTATTGGATAGAAAACACTCTGAAGTTTCTAAAACTGTTAAAATAATGTCTGTGAGTATAACAGAACTGTTGTGGCAGGTGAAAACCCGAGGACAATCCAACCAGGAAATGACATTTCTTTGATGTGAGTCGTTTTCTATTTAAAGCCTATTGACTATATAAATGGGTTAGGCCCCAGATTGCAGTTCCTATGGCTTCCACTAGATGTCACCAGTCTTTAGACGTGGTTCCAGGCTTGTTTTCTGAAGAAGAAAAAAACAAGAATAAGAAGTTTTGGCAGGTGTCCGTTTTCACTGCCACTACTCCTTACTACTCCCCTCGTTCTTTTTCCTTTCTATTGAAAACGCTTTTGTCCAGTTGAAATATTAGCGATTGTTTAGATAATAGACAACCTGAGGATTATTTATCAACATTGTTCGACATTGTGGCTCTGTGAGTCTTTCCTCCTGTAGCAACACACTGGAGCGTTGTGCTTATCAGCATTCTCTAAGGGTCACGCTGAGTTGGATGTCATGTCACGCAATGGCAGTGTAAGCACACAAGATCAATTAAGACCCATCACCTACTCTACTGCATGTGATGGGCCTCAATATAGCTACAGAAATCATGATTGTGTTTGATTGTGTTTTTCTTGAAACCTGATTTGTTTAATGCAAAGACTTAATGATGCACATGTTTCGACGAACTTTACCGGTACTATTAGGATGTATTCGTCTGCATGTTTTGACCTCCTTGGAGCCAGTGTATTACTGAACAAAACGTGCCAACAAAACTGAGTTTTTGGGGATATAAAGAGGGACTTTATCGAACAAAACAACCATTTATTGTGTTGCTGGAACCCTTTGGAATGCCAACAGATGAAGATCCTCAAAGGTAAGTGATTTATTTTATTGCTATTTCTGATTTTCGTGACTCCTCTACTTGGTTGTAAAATGTTTGTATGTTTTTGTAAGCGGGGCGCTGTCCTCAGATAACCGCATGGTACGCTTTCGCCGTAAAGCCTTTTTGAAATCTGACACAGCGGCTGGATTATCAAGACGTTAATCTTTAAGCCGATGTATAACACTTGTATTTTTATGAATGTTTTATTATGACTATTTCTGTCATTTGAATTTGGCGCTCTGCAATTTCACCGGATGTTGTCAAGGTGGGTCGCTAGCGGAACGCCTATCCCAAATTAAGACGGTCTTATCTGTTGTTTGTAGATCAGTGATGGTTAGGACTGTCTATTTAACAACCCTGCTAAGCACCCTGGCTGACGCACTCTAATGCTGCTAATACTCAGTCAGCTAATAGAGGACTTCCTAGTAAATACAAGATGATCTACAGACAAGATTCTCTACAGACTTCCTAGTAAATACAAGATTCTCTACATACTTCCTAGTAAATACAAGATGATCTACAGACAAGATTCTCTACAGACTTCCTAGTAAATACAAGATTCTCTACAGATAAGATTCTCTACAGACTTCCTAGTAAATACAAGATTCTCTACATACTTCCTAGTAAATACAAGATGATCTACAGACAAGATTCTCTACAGACTTCCTAGTAAATACAAGATTCTCTACAGATAAGATTCTCTACAGACTTCCTAGTAAATACAAGATTCTCTACAGCCAAGATTATCTACAGTCTTCCTAGTAAATGCAAGATTCTCTACAACCAAGATTATCTACAGACTTCCTATTAAATACAAGATTCTCTGCAACCAAGATTCTCTCAACGAGGATTATCTACAGCCAAGATTCTCAACTGCCAAGATTCTCTGCAGACTTCCTAGTAAATACAATGCTTCCTAGTCATTCAATACTAGTCAGTCAATAAATCAGTAAATAAAGACTGAAGAGCCAGTAATACGCTGGTTTAAGACGCACTGATATCAATATCTCTGCCTTGACTATCAACAACGACTAACAGCGTGACTCTAACAACCACAGAAGAAAAAGACTCCCTACGACTAACAGCGTGCCTCTAACAACCACAGAAGAAGAAGACTCCCTACGACTAACAGCATGTCTCTAACAACCACAGAAGAAGAAGACTCCCTACAACTAACAGCGTGCCTCTAACAACCACAGAAGAAGAAGACTCCCTACGACTAACAGCATGTCTCTAACAACCACAGAAGAAGAAGACTCCCTACGACTAACAGTATGTCTCTAACAACCACAGAAGAAGAAGACTCCCTACGACTAACAGCGTGTCTCTAACAACCACAGAAGAAGAAGACTCCCTACACCAAACAGAGACACCTGCCTCTTTACTGTTGTATGAGGTGTAGTTATAGAATTCATGTTGTTGTTGTCAATGAAATTCTACAGTCAGGTTAAAGTCATATAAACATAGTTAGATAAATAAAGTGAGTTTTATCCGGTCATTGGCCTGTAAAGACAATGCTGCATATAAAGTAGAGAAGATACATTCAGAGAAAGAGGGACGCACCAATGATTTTTCCTGTCTTCCCGTTTCTGATCGGGCAGCAGACCAGACTACCCGTGTGGGGGTCCTGATCGGCGCCGGACACGTTCATTGTCTCCTTGGAGACCAGCACCTGCAGGGCGTGGGTCAGGTCTATGTCCGAGAGGGTGCAGTCTCTATGGAAACACAGAAATATAGTGATGCAACAGTCTCTATGGAAACACAGAAATATAGTGATGCAACAGTCTCTATGGAAACACAGAAAGATAGTGATGCTACAGTCTCTATGGAAACACAGAAATATAGTGATGCTACAGTCTCTATGGAAACACAGAAATATAGTGATGCTACAGTCTCTATGGAAACACAGAAATATAGTGATGCTACAGTCTCTATGGAAACACAGAAATATAGTGATGCTACAGTCTCTATGGAAACACAGAAATATAGTGATGCTACAGTCTCTATGGAAACACAGAAACATAATGATGCTACAGTCTCTATGGAAACACAGAAATATAGTGATGCTACAGTCTCTATGGAAACACAGAAATATAGTGATGCTACAGTCTCTATGGAAACACAGAAATATAGTGATGCTACAGTCTCTATGGAAACACAGAAATATAGTGATGCTACAGTCTCTATGGAAACACAGAAATATAATAATGCTACAGTCTCTATGGAAACACAGAAATATAGTGATGCTACAGTCTCTATGGAAACAGAAATATACATTATTTACATTTACCATCAAACACAGAAAAAGTATCTACTGTTGATCAGTGCAAAGCCATCAGTCACAAATACGGTTGAGAAATTCAGGTAACTTTCCCCAAATTCCCATGTTATCCAGAAGACTCGGTTTGGAAGATTCCTGGAATCATGAAGGAATAAGGAGCAAATTCGGGAATCTTCCGACCAGGATTTTTTTGGGGAAAACCTGGAAATCTGGGGATGTTACCGGTATTTTGCCACCTTTGTCCCAATTTAAATATATTGGTATTTGCATGCTTTAGTACACCAAGAAAGTCCCAGGTCAACTAAATCAAAACAATAACAGCAGTTATCTCTTAAACACATTAATATGGTCTATAGAATGTATATATAGCCTGTAACAAAACACACGGCCGTTGATGTAATGACACAACAGTGATAGGAGAGGAAAACCCTTTCTAGAACCTTTGAAAGATCTGGAACTCTGACCCTTGTTCTTCTCCCTCCATATGGACCAGCCCAGAGAAGGAGTTCTAGAACACAACGGAACAGTAGAACACGTCAACAAGGTTCTACGTTTATACAGTTCAGAAACTTCCATATACCATTAGTAACAACACACAGGCGTGGGAATGGAGGAAAGTCACTCTGGGAACCCACTAAGGGAAAATCCTTGTATTAAAATGATAAAATGTTAAAATAATTACACTGGTTCCACCCCCAGGTTCCCCTCCATTTCCAGCAATGTCCTGAAAACACAACACTAGCCTGGTAAATCCAGAATTCAATATTTTTTTTAACTGCTTATCAGTCTGGCCTCCAGCCGATAAACGGGGTTTGGAATGAGACAGAAAATGTCTGGTCCAATCAGCGTTCGCCCAGAAACAATGGGAGTGTTTATGACCAAAACCAGACCAATAAGCGATGTAAAGAAAAAGCAGAGATCATGCTGGACCCACCCAGCTAAAACAATACTGCAGTCAACTAAGAAGAAACAATACTGCAATCAACTAAGAAGAAACAATACTGCAGTCAACTAAGAAGAAACAATACTGCTATCAACTAAGAAGAAACAATACTGCAGTCAACTAAGAAGAAACAATACTGCAGTCAACTAAGAAGAAACAATACTGCAGTCAACTAAGAAGAAACAATACTGCAGTCAACTACGAAGAAACAATACTACAGTCAACTAAGAAGAAACAATACTGCAGTCAACTAAGAAGAAACAATACTGCAGTCAACTAAGAAGAAACAATACTGCAGTCAACTACGAAGAAACAATACTACAGTCAACTAAGAAGAAACAATACTACAGTCAACTAAGAAGAAACAATACTGCAGTCAACTAAGAAGAAACAATACTGCAGTCAACTAAGAAGAAACAATACTACAGTCAACTAAGAAGAAACAATACTGCAGTCAACTAAGAATAAACAATACTGCAATCAACTATGAAGAAACAGTACTGCAGTCAACTAAGAAGAAACAATACTGCAGTCAACTAAGAAGAAACAATACTGCAGTCAACTAAGAAGAAACAATACTGCAGTCAACTAAGAAGAAACAATACTGCAGTCAACTAAGAAGAAACAATACTGCAGTCAACTAAGAAGAAACAATACTGCAGTCAACTAAGGAGAAACAATACTGCAGTCAACTAAGAAGAAACAATACTGCAATCAACTAAGAAGAAACAATACTGCAGTCAACTAAGAAGAAACAATACTGCAGTCAACTAAGAAGAAACAATACTGCAGTCAACTACGAAGAAACAATACTACAGTCAACTAAGAAGAAACAATACTACAGTCAACTAAGAAGAAACAATACTGCAGTCAACTAAGAAGAAACAATACTGCAGTCAACTAAGAAGAAACAATACTACAGTCAACTAAGAAGAAACAATACTGCAGTCAACTAAGAAGAAACAATACTGCAATCAACTATGAAGAAACAATACTGCAGTCAACTAAGAAGAAACAATACTGCAGTCAACTAAGAAGAAACAATACTGCAGTCAACTAAGAAGAAACAATACTGCAATCAACTAAGAAGAAACAATACTGCAGTCAACTAAGAAGAAACAATACTGCAGTCAACTAAGAAGAAACAATACTGCAGTCAACTAAGAAGAAACAATACTGCAGTCAACTAAGAAGAAACAATACTGCAGTCAACTAAGAAGAAACAATACTGCAATCAACTAAGAAGAAACAATACTGCAGTCAACTAAGAAGAAACAATACTGCAGTCAACTATGAAGAAACAATACTGCAGTCAACTAAGAAGAAACAATACTGCAGTCAACTAAGAAGAAACAATACTGCAATCAACTAAGAAGAAACAATACTGCAGTCAACTAAGAAGAAACAATACTGCAATCAACTAAGAAGAAACAATACTACAGTCAACTAAGAAGAAACAATACTGCAGTCAACTATGAAGAAACAATACTGCAGTCAACTAAGAAGAAACAATACTGCAGTCAACTAAGAAGAAACAATACTGCAGTCAACTAAGAAGAAACAATACTGCAGTCAACTATGAAGAAACAATACTGCAGTCAACTAAGAAGAAACAATACTGCAATCAACTAAGAAGAAACAATACTGCAGTCAACTAAGAAGAAACAATACTGCAGTCAACTAAGAAGAAACAATACTGCAGTCAACTAAGAAGAAACAATACTGCAGTCAACTATGAAGAAACAATACTGCAGTCAACTAAGAAGAAACAATACTGCAATCAACTAAGAAGAAACAATACTGCAGTCAACTAATTTTGTTTTAATAAACAGAAAGTTGTGTCTTCTGTTTTATAAACCAGAAGGTTATGTTTTGTATTTTATAATCGAGGAAGTTGTGGCTGTGTTTTATAAACCAGGAAGTTGTGGCTGTGTTTTATAAACCAGGAAGTTATGGCTTGTGTTTTATAAACCAGGAAGTTATTTGTGTTTTATAAACCAGGAAGTTATGTGTTTTATAAACCAGGAAGTTATGTATTGTGTTTTATAAACCAGAGTAACAGGTAGGTCATTTGTGATTATATTTTTAAAAGAAGCACGACTTATTTAACACTGTTGCTTCTCACCGACACGTTTAGACTTTCATCCTCCTGGTATAGTTGGGAAAGTTTAGACTAAAAAACAACAGCAGAAAAGCTTCTCACCGACACGTTTAGACTTTCATCCTCCTGGTATAGTTGGGAAAGTTTAGACTAAAAAACAACAGCACAAAACTGAGATCAAAATCAAACCTTATACTTCTATACATCATATGTCCCACAAGTTATTGTATTGATATAAACCTATCTGATCCTTATTTCAGACCTACATGGTAGGGGTTAGGAGCTAGTCTTTAGGGGGTAGGAGCTAGTAGTCAGGGGTTAGGAGATAGAGGTTAGGGGTTAGGGGCTAGTGTTTAAGGATTAGGAGCTGGTGTTTAAGGGTTAGGAGCTGGTGTTTAGGGGTTAGGAGCTAGTGTTTAGGGGTTAGGAGCTAGTGGCTAGGGGTTAGGAGCTAGTGGTTAGGGGTTAGGAGCTAGTGTTTAGGGTTTAGGAGCTAGTATTTAGGGGTTAGGAGCAAGTGGCTAAGGGTTAGGAGCTAGTGGTTAGGGGTTAGGAGCTAGTGTTTAGGGGCTAGGAGCTAGTGTTTAGGGGCTAGGAGCTAGTGTTTAGGAGCTAGTGATTAGGGGCTAGGAGCTAGTGGTTATGAACAAGGGGTTAGGGTTTAGGGGTTAGAAGCTAATGGCTAAGGGTTAGGAGTTGTGTTTAGGCATTAGGAGCTAGTGTTCAGGGGCTACGGGAATAGGCTTAGGGTTAGGAGCTAGGGGTTAGGTGCTAGGGGCATAGGGCTAGGGGTTAGGAGCTAGGGGTTAGAGGCTAGGGGCTAGGTGTTAGGTGCTAGGGAAATAGGGGCTAGGGTCATAGGGCAAGGGGTTAGGAGCTAGGGGTTAGGAGTTTTGAGCTAGGGATTAGGAGCTAGGGGTTAGGAGCTAGGGATTAGGTGCTAGGGATTAGGAGCTAGGGGTTAGGAGCTAGGGGTTAAGAGCTAGGGGTTAGGAGCTAGGGGTTAGGTGCTAGAGGTTAGGTGATAGGGTTTAAGAGCTAGGGGTTATGAGCTAGGGGTTAGGAGCTAGAGGTTAGGTGATAGGGTTTAAGAGCTAGGGGTTAGGAGCTAGGGGTTAGGAGCTAGGAGTTAGAAGCTAGGGGCTAGGAGCTAGGGGCTAGGAGCTAGGGGTTAGGGGACGGCAGAGTTCTCTTAGAATAGAAAGTACTGTAATAGGGAGACTGTCTATCATAAAGAACAGGATATGACATCATAGTGGTAGTGACCTTGGGTCTGTCCCTGGCGATGAAAATGGTACAGTACTGAGCCCGTGCGAAAGGCAGGATGGTGGCGGCCATCTTGCCCAGGAGATTCTCCATCGACTTCTGTTCCTCTGACAGCAGCCTGGCCAGGGTCAACAACACCTGAGAGAGAGAGAGAGAGAGACACACACACACACACACACACACACACGTGAAGAGATATAACACGATGGTCGACTGATGATTGATTGATTGATTTCTAGCTACCTGGCATCGGTTGGCTTCCTGTCTGGAACTCTCAAACAGCTGAACATTGTCCAGGACCAGCCCGAGCAGACCCATGTGACAGGCCAGGACCTATCACAGAGCAGATGCACACACAGCCAATCACTGGTCAGAGTTACTCATCAACAGCCTACCACTGGTCAGAGTTACTCATCAACAGCCTATCACTGGTCAGAGTTACTCATCAACAGCCTATCACTGGTCAGAGTTACTCATCAACAGCCTATCACTGGT
>NC_143031.1:87080911-87095911 GCF_057628025.1 Oncorhynchus mykiss | reverse complement strand
TGTCTGTCTGTCTGTCTGTCTGTCTGTCTGTCATGTAGCCTAATGAAGGCTGCTGTCTGTCTGTCTGTCTGTCTGTCTGTCTGTCTGTCTGTCTGTCTGTCTGTCTGTCTGTCTGTCACGTAGCCTAAAATCCTAAGAAAGAAATTGAGAAACCTGTCCAACCCAAAACATAGAGACCCAGAAAACCTGAGTCTACTCCTTCACTACGGTGAATCACTAAAACAATACAGAAATACACTACGGAAGAAGAAAGAACAGCACGTCAGAAATCAGCCACTTCTAACCACTTCTGGGAAAATTGGAAAAGTCATTTAGCAGACTCTCTCACCCAGAGAGATTTACAGTAGTGAGTCATTTATCAGACTCTCTCACCCAGAGAGATTTACAGTAGTGAGTCATTTATCAGACTCTCTCACCCAGAGAGATTTACAGTAGTGAGTCATTTATCAGACTCTCTCACCCAGAGAGATTTACAGTAGTAAGTCATTTATCAGACTCTCTCACCCAGAGAGATTTACAGTAGTGAGTCATTTATCAGACTCTCTCACCCAGAGAGATTTACAATAGTGAGCCATTTATCAGACTCTCTCACCAAGAGAGATTTACAGTAGTGAGTCATTTATCAGACTCTCTCACCCAGAGAGATTTACAGTAGTGAGTCATTTATCAGACTCTCTCACCCAGAGAGATTTACAGTAGTGAGTCATTTATCAGACTCTCTCACCCAGAGAGATTTACAGTAGTGAGTCATTTATCAGACTCTCTCACCCAGAGAGATTTACAATAGTGAGTCATTTATCAGACTCTCTCACCCAGAGAGATTTACAATAGTGAGCCATTTAGACTCTCTCACACAGAGAGATTTACAGTAGTGAGTCATTTATCAGACTCTCTCACCCAGAGAGATTTACAGTAGTGAGTCATTTATCAGACTCTCTCACCCAGAGAGATTTACAGTAGTGAGTCATTTATCAGACTCTCTCACCCAGAGAGATTTACAGTAGTGAGTCATTTATCAGACTCTCTCACCCAGAGAGATTTACAATAGTGAGCCATTTATCAGACTCTCTCACCCAGAGAGATTTACAATAGTGAGCCATTTAGACTCTCTCACCCAGAGAGATTTACAGTAGTGAGTCATTTATCAGACTCTCTCACCCAGAGAGATTTACAGTAGTGAGTCATTTATCAGACTCTCTCACCCAGAGAGATTTACAATAGTGAGTAATTTATCAGACTCTCTCACCCAGAGAGATTTACAGTAGTGAGTCATTTATCAGACTCTCTCACCCAGAGAGATTTACAATAGTGAGCCATTTATCAGACTCTCTCACCCAGAAAGATTTACAGTAGTGAGTCATTTATCAGACTCTCTCACCCAGAGAGATTTACAGTAGTGAGTCATTTATCAGACTCTCACACCCAGAGAGATTTACAGTAGTGAGCCATTTATCAGACTCTCTCACCCAGAGAGATTTACAATAGTGAGTCATTTATCAGACTCTCTCACCCAGAGAGATTTACAGTAGTGAGTCATTTATCAGACTCTCTCACCCAGAGAGATTTACAGTAGTGAGTAATTTATCAGACTCTCTCACCCAGAGAGATTTACAGTAGTGAGTCATTTATCAGACTCTCTCACCCAGAGAGATTTACAGTAGTGAGTCATTTATCAGACTCTCTCACCCAGAGAGATTTACAATAGTGAGTCATTTATCAGACTCTCTCACCCAGAGAGATTTACAGTAGTGAGTCATTTATCAGACTCTCTCACCCAGAGAGATTTACAGTAGTGAGTAATTTATCAGACTCTCTTATCCAGAGAGATGTACAGTAGTGAGTCATTTATCAGACTCTCTCACCCAGAGAGATTTATAGTAGTGAGTGTAGATATGATCAAACACAAATCTTAGAATCAACTATTAAAGACTACCAGAACCCACTAAATTCTCAAATTACATTGAATGAGCTACAGGACAAAATACAAACCCTCCAACCCAAAAAGGTCTGTGGAGTTGATGGTATCCTTAATGAAATGGTAAAATATACAGACCACAAATTCCAATTGGCTATACTTAAACTCTTTAACATCATCCTCAGCTCTGGCATCTTCACTAACATTGGGATCCAAGGACTGATCACCCCAATCCACAAAAGTGGAGACAAATTTGACCCCAATAATTACCATGGAATATGCGTCAACAGTAACCTTGGGAAAATCCTCTGCATTATCATTAACAGCAGACTCGTACATTTCCTCAGTGAAAACAATGTACTGAGCAAATGTCAAATTGGCTTTTTACCAAATTACCGTACAACAGACCACGTATTCACCCTGCACACCCTAAATGAGAAACAAACAAACCAAAGGCAAAGTCTTCTCATGCTTTGTTGATTTCAAAAAAGCTTCAGACTCAATTTGGGATGAGGATCTGCTATACAAATGGATGGAAAGTGGAAAGCTTTGATTATGTACAGACTCAGTGAGCATAGCCTTGCTATTGAGAAAGGCCGCCGTAGGCAGACATGGCTCTCAAGAGAAGACGGGCTATGTACAGACTCAGCGAGCATAGCCTTGCTATTGAGAAAGGCCGCCGTAGGCAGACATGGCTCTCAAGAGAAGACGGGCTATGTACAGACTCAGCGAGCATAGCCTTGCTATTGAGAAAGGCCGCCGTAGGCAGACATGGCTCTCAAGAGAAGACGGGCTATGTACAGACTCAGCGAGCATAGCCTTGCTATTGAGAAAGGCTGCCGTAGGCAGACATGGCTCTCAAGAGAAGACAGGCTATGTGCTCACTGCCCACAAAATGAGGTGGAAACTGAGCTGCACTTCCTAACCTCCTGCCCAATGTATGACCATATTAGAGACACATATTTCCCTCAGATTACACAGGTACACAAATAACTCGAGAACAAATCCAATTTTGATAAACTCCCATATCTACTGGGTGAAATACCACAGTGTGCCATCACAGCAGCAAGATTTGTGACCTGTTGCCACAAGAAAAGGGCAACCAGTGAAGAACAAACACCATTGTAAATACAACCCATATTCATGTTTATTTATTTTCCCTTTTGTACTTTAACTATTCGCACATCGTTACAACACTGTATATAGACATAATATGACATTTGAAATGTCTTTATTGTTGTGTAACTTTTGTGAGTCTAATGTTTACTGTTAATTTTTATTGTTTATTTCACTATGTTATCTATTTCACTCCCATACAAATAAAGCCCATTGAATTGAATTGAGAGACAAGTAGACATTGTTTACCTCACAGATATCTCCTGTCATGTTCATGGGCATCCCTGTGGCAACTACATATCCCAGGATGCCCTTCACCAGCTCCTGGTGGGCATGGTTGCTGGAAGACTCTTCCCTCACGCAGCCCGGCGTCGTCAGGGAAACCACCTGGACCAATCCCCTACATCCATCCTGGTCCTGGAGGAACAACAGAAAGAATCAATCAATCAATCAACCAGCTAATCAATGAATCAACCAACCAATCATCAAGCCAATCAACCAGCCAATCAATGAATCAATAAATCTAATTCAATCAATATGTCAATCAACCAACTAATCAATGAATCAACCAACCAATCATCAAGCCAATCAACCAGCCAATCAATCAACCAACCAATCAATCAACCAGCCAATCAATGAATCAGTCAACCAGCCATAAGGAGCTAACAGCAGTAGTACCTGTCGGAGCAGAGACAGAAAACAGCGTTCTGCCCACACCACCTCTATAGCATGTTGCAGGGCCCCCTGGCAGAGCTCCGCCACAGAGCCTATCCTCCCAGAGCCTCCAGCCAGTATCTTCATCATCCAGTCACAGCCCTCACCTCGCCCACAGGGCTCACCTCGCCCACAAGGCTCAGCTCGCCCACAAGGCTCACCTCGCCCACAGGATCTAGTCCTCCTCGGAGAGCGGGGTGAAGAGCGGGGTGAGGAGCGGGGTGAGCTGGGGGAGTGGGGACAGCGAAGGGAGCGAGAAGAAACGGTGGAGTGGGGGGAGCGAGGGGTACGGGGGGAGCAACTGCCCGCCTTCTCGAGGAGGAGGGGGTCACCCCACTGGGGGGTGGAAAGGGTAGAGGTCTGGTGAGGGGGAGGTTGGGGCAGGGAGGGGATGGAGGTGGAGATCCGGAGGGAGGGGCTGGACAGGGGGAAGGAGTCCCGGCCGCGGCCCAGGAGGAGCATGCTGGAGCTGGGGTCGGACGGAGACCTGCTGGGCCCTCTGGAGGTCTGAGGAGAGGGTAGCGTCTCCACGAACGAGCCTCCCACCATCTCCCTGACACACACACACACACACACACACACACACACACACACACACACACACACACACACACACACACACACACACACACAGTGTATCTTAATGCCAGCACTACATAGATGTACCCATGTATCAACTCATCATCAAACCATTAATTAGTGGAATCAGGTGTGTAGTGCTAGGGCAAAAAGACCAGGATGAAGGAACACTGTCCTATATAGAGCACTATTTAGACCAGGATGAAGATACACTGCCCTATATAGAGCACTATTTAGACCAGGATGTAGAAACACTGCCCTATATAGAGCACTATTTAGACCAGGATGAAGAAACACTGCCCTATATAGAGCACTATTTAGACCAGGATGAAGAAACACTGCCCTATATAGAGCACTATTTAGACCAGGGTGAAGATACACTGCCCTATATAGAGCACTATTTAGACCAGGATGAAGAAACACTGCCCTATATAGAGCACTATTTAGACCAGGATGAAGATCCACTGCCCTATATAGAGCACTATTCTGACCAGGATGAAGGAACACTGCCCTATATAGAGCACTATTTAGACCAGGATGAAGGAACAATGCCGTATATAGAGCACTATTTAGACCAGGATGTAGAAACACTGCCCTATATAGAGCACTATTTAGACCAGGATGAAGAAACACTGCCCTATATAGAGCACTATTTAGACCAGGATGAATATACACTGCCCTATATAGAGCACTATTTGGACCGGGATGTAGTTACACTGCCCTATATAGAGCACTATTTAGACCAGGATGAAGGTACACTGCCCTATATAGAGCACTATTTAGACCGGGGTGTAGATACGCTGCCCTATATAGAGCACTATTTAGACCAGGATGAAGGAACACTGCCCTATATAGAGCACTATTTAGACCAGGATGAAGGAACACTGCCCTATATAGAGCACTATATAGACCAGGATGAGGAAACACTGCCCATTATAGGGCAAAAAGACCAGGATGAAGGAACACTACCCTATATAGAGCACTATTTAGACCAGGATGAAGGAACACTGCCCTATGTAGAGCACTATTTAGACCAGGATGAAGGAACACTGCCCTATATAGAGCACTATATAGACCAGGATGAGGAAACACTGCCCATTATAAGGCAAAAAGACCAGGATGAAGGAACACTACCCTATAGAGAGCACTATTTAGACCAGGATGAAGAAACACTGCCCTATATAGAGCACTATTTAGACCAGGATGAAGAAACACTGCCCTATATAGAGCACTATTTAGACCAGGATGAGGAAACACTGCCCTATATAGAGCACTATATAGACCAGGATGAATGAACACTACCCTATATAGAGCACTTTTTAGACCAGGATGAGGAAACACTGCCCTATATAGAGCACTATTTAGACCAGGATGAAGGAACACTGCCCTATAGAGAGCATTATTTTAACCAGGATGAAGCAACACTGCCCTCTATAGAGCTCTATTTAGACCAGGATGAAGATACGCTGCCCTATATAGAGCACTATTTAGACCAGGATGAAGAAACACTGCCCTATATAGAGCACTATTTAGACCAGGATGAAGATACACTGCCCTATATAGAGCACAATTAAGACCAGGATGAAGAAGCACTGCCCTATATAGAGCACCGTTTTAACCAGGATGAGGAAACACTGCCCTACTGTATATAGAGCACTATTTAAACCAGGATGTAGAAACACTGCCCTATATAGAGCACTATATAGACCAGGATGAAGGAACACTGCCCTATATAGAGCACTATTTAGACCAGGATGAAGGAACACTGCCCTATATAGAGCACTATTTAGACCAGGGTGAAGGAACACTGCCCTATATAGAGCACTATTTTGACCAGGATGAAGGAACACTGCCCTATATAGAGCACTATTTAGACCAGGATGAAGATACACTGCCCTATATAGAGCACTATTTAGACCAGGATGAAGGAACACTGCCCTATATAGAGCACTATTTTGACCAGGATGAGGAAACACTGCCCTATATAGAGCTTTATTTTGACGAAGACCAGGATGAGGAAACACTGCACTATATAGAGCTCTATTTTGACGAAGACCAGGATGAGGAAACACTGCACTATATAGAGCTCTATTTTGACGAAGACCAGGATGAAGAAACACACTTTCAACACCTGGTAAAGTTCTTACCTGGACGAGTGATCATCCAGCCAAACCTCCACCCTGTTGCTGTCCACTCCGCTCCCAAACCCCCATCGATGTGTCTTGGTCCGGCAGCTCCACAGAGGCGAGAAAAACCAACCTGCGCTGGTCACCGCGGGTTGTTGCCTTCCGCCCGGGCAGGGAGAGTCGGAAGGAGAGGGAGTGTCGGGAGTCACTCCACCCGAGGCCATCGGCTCCTGCAGCGGTTCGGACTGGAGGCAGGGCATACCGTCCGACAAGTAGCTTGAAAACAGGTCCCTTAAACTCAGTTTGAGCGACGGGAGGCCACCTCCATTATTAACAGACCCGTTCGGAATCAGAGACTGAGAACAACGTGGAGCAGAGGAAGTCTTGAGCCTACAGAGCACCGCTCACGATTAGAGAGACAGACAGAGACAGAGACAGTCACCGCTTTCAGAGCTCACCCATTATCCTATCAGCTATTGGAGAAACCCAGAGGGAGATATATTTAGGTTAACCTAATCCTGGAGGCCTTGATTTAATGCCGCGAGCTGGCATCGCCCAGGTGTTTTATTCGGTAGGAACATTCAAGGAACGGATTAGCGGCCGATTTGGAGCTGGGACTATTAAGGACACTGAACCCCCAGGGTTCCCCGAGCCAGGCTTGGAATCCCTCCCCATGGTCCTCCCTCTCTCCCCCTTCCTCTCCATGTTGGTCCTCCCTCTCTCCCCCTTCCTCTCCATGTTGGTCCTCCCTCTCTCCCCCTTCCTCTCCATGTTGGTCCTCCCTCTCTCCCCCTTCCTCTCCATGTTGGCCCTCCCTCTCTCCCCCTTCCTCTCCATGTTGGTCCTCCCTCTCTCCCCCTTCCTCTCCATGTTGGTCCTCCCTCTCTTCGCCTTCCTCTCCATGTTGGTCCTCCCTCTCTTCGCCTTCCTCTCCATGTTGGTCCTCCCTCTCTCCCCCTTCCTGTCCATGTTGGTCCTCCCTCTCTCCCCCTTCCTCTCCATGTTGGTCCTCCCTCTCTCCCCCTTCCTCTCCATGTTGGTCCTCCCTCTCTCCCCCTTCCTCTCCATGTTGGTCCTCCCTCTCTTCGCCTTCCTCTCCATGTTGGTCCTCCCTCTCTCCCCCTTCCTCTCCATGTTGGTTCTCCCTCTCTCCCCCTTCCTCTCCATGTTGGTCCTCCCTCCCCCCTCCCTCCCTCTCTCCCCCTTCCTCTCCATGTTGGTCCTCCCTCTCTCCCCCTTCCTCTCCATGTTGGTTCTCCCTCTCTCCCCCTTCCTCTCCATGTTGGTCCTCCCTCCCCCCTCCCTCCCTCTCTCCCCCTTCCTCTCCATGTTGGTCCTCCCTCTCTCCCCCTTCCTCTCCATGTTGGTCCTCCCTCTCTCCCCCTTCCTCTCCATGTTGGTCCTCCCTCTCTCCCCCTTCCTCTCCATGTTGGTCCACCCTCTCTCCCCTTTCCTCTCCATGTTGGTCCTCCCTCCCCCTCTCCCCCTTCCTCTCCATGTTGGTCCTCCCTCTCTCCCCCTTCCTCTCCATGTTGGTCCTCCCTCTCTCCCCCTTCCTCTCCATGTTGGTCCTCCCTCCCCCCCTCCCCCTCTCCTCCTTCCTCTCCATGTTGGTCCTCCCTCTCCATGTTGGTCCTCCCTCTCTCCCCTTCCTCTCCATGTTGGTCCTCCCTCTCTCCCCCTTCCTCTCCATGTTGGTCCTCCCTCTCTTCCCCTTCCTCTCCATGTTGGTCCTCCCTCTCTCCCCCTTCCTCTCCATGTTGGTCCTCCCTCTCTCCCCTTCCTCTCCATGTTGGTCCTCCCTCTCTCCCCCTTCCTCCCTCTCTTCCCCTTCCTCTCCATGTTGGTCCTCCCTCTCTCCCCCTTCCTCCCTCTTTCCCCCTTCCTCCCTCTCTCCCCTTCCTCTCCATGTTGGTCCTCCCTCCCCCCCTCCCTCCCTCCCTCCCTCTCTCCCCTTTCCTCTCCATGTTGGTCCTCCCTCTCTCCCCCTTCCGCTCCATGTTGGTCCTCCCTCTTCATGTTGGTCCTCCCTCTCTCCCCCTTCCGCTCCATGTTGGTCCTCCCTCTCCATGTTGGTCCTCCCTCTCTCCCCCTTCCTCTCCATGTTGGTCCTCCCTCTCTCCCCCTTCCTCTCCATGTTGGTCCTCCCTCTCTCCCCCTTCCTCCCTCTCTCCCCCTTCCTCTCCATGTTGGGACTCCCTCTCTCCCCCTTCCTCTCCATGTTGGTTCTCCCTCTCCCCTCCTTCCTCTCCATGTTGGTCCTCCCTCCCCCCCTCCCTCCCTCCCTCTCTCCCCCTTCCTCTCCATGTTGGTCCTCCCTCTCCATGTTGATCCTCCCTCTCCATGTTGGTCCTCCCTCTCTCCTCCTTCCTCTCCATGTTGGTCCTCCCTCCCTCCCCCCTCCCTCCCTCCCTCCCTCTCTCCTCCTTCCTCTCCATGTTGGTCCTCCCTCTCTCCCCCTTCCTCTCCATGTTGGTCCTCCCTCTCTCCCCCTTCCTCTCCATGTTGGTCCTCCCTCTCTCCCCTTCCTCTCCATGTTGGTCCTCCCTCTCTCCCCCTTCCTCTCCATGTTGGTCCTCCCTCTCTCCTCCTTCCTCTCCATGTTGGTCCTCCCTCCCCCCTCCCTCCCTCCCTCCCTCTCTCCTCCTTCCTCTCCATGTTGGTCCTCCCTCTCTCCCCCTTCCTCTCCATGTTGGTCCTCCCTCTCTCCCCCTTCCTCTCCATGTTGGTCGTCCCTCTCTCCTCCTTCCTCTCCATGTTGGTCCTCCCTCCCCCCTCCCTCCCTCCCTCCCTCTCTCCTCCTTCCTCTCCATGTTGGTCCTCCCTCTCTCCCCCTTCCTCTCCATGTTGGTCCTCCCTCTCTCCCCCTTCCTCTCCATGTTGGTCCTCCCTCTCTCCTCCTTCCTCTCCATGTTGGTCCTCCCTCCCCCCTCCCTCCCTCCCTCCCTCTCTCCTCCTTCCTCTCCATGTTGGTCCTCCCTCTCTCCCCCTTCCTCTCTATGTTGGTCCTCCCTCTCTCCCCTTCCTCTCCATGTTGGTCCTTCCTCTCTCCCCCTTCCTCTCCATGTTGTTCCTCCCTCTCTCCCCCTTCCTCTCCATGTTGGTCCTCCCTCTCTCCCCCTTCCTCTCCATGTTGGTCCTCCCTCTCTCCCCCTTCCTCTCCATGTTGGTCCTCCCTCTCTCCCCCTTCCTCTCCATGTTGGTCCTCCCTCTCTCCCCCTTCCTCTCCATGTTGGTCCTCCCTCTCTCCCCCTTCCTCTCCATGTTGGTCCTCCCTCTCTCCCCCTTCCTCCCTCTCTCCCCCTTCCTCTCCATGTTGGTCCTCCCTCTCTCCCCCTTCCTCCCTCTCCATGTTGGTCCTCCCTCTCCATGTTGGTCCTCCCTCCCCCCTCCCTCCCTCCCTCTCTCCTCCTTCCTCTCCATGTTGGTCCTCCCTCTCTCCCCCTTCCTCTCCATGTTGGTCCTCCCTCTCTCCTCCTTCCTCTCCATGTTGGTCCTCCCTCTCCCCTCCCTCCCTCCCTCCCTCTCTCCTCCTTCCTCTCCATGTTGGTCTTCCCTCCCCCCCCTCCCTCCCTCCCTCTCTCCTCCTTCCTCTCCATGTTGGTCCTCCCTCCCCCCCTCCCTCCCTCCCTCCCTCTCTCCCCCTTCCTCTCCATGTTGGTCCTCCCTCTCCATGTTGGTCCTCCCTCTCTCCTCCTTCCTCTCCATGTTGGTCCTCCCTCCCTCCCTCCCTCTCTCCTCCTTCCTCTCCATGTTGGTCCTCCCTCTCTCCCCCTTCCTCTCCATGTTGGTCCTCCCTCTCTCCCCCTTCCTGTCCATGTTGGTCCTCCCTCTCTCCCCCTTCCTCTCCATGTTGGTCCTCCCTCTCTCCCCCTTCCTCTCCATGTTGATCCTCCCTCTCTCCCCCTTCCTCTCCATGTTGGTCCTCCCTCTCTCCCCCTTCCTCTCTATGTTGGTCCTCCCTCTCTCCCCTTCCTCTCCATGTTGGTCCTCCTTCTCTCCCCCTTCCTCTCCATGTTGGTCCTCCCTCTCTCCCCCTTCCGCTCCATGTTGGTCCTCCCTCTCCATGTTGGTCCTCCCTCTCTCCCCCTTCCTCTCCATGTTGGTCCTCCCTCTCTCCCCCTTCCTCTCCATGTTGGTCCTCCCTCTCTCCCCCTTCCTCTCCATGTTGGTCCTCCCTCTCTCCCCTTCCTCTCCACACCTCCTCACTCTGCTCCTCCTCTCCTCCCCACTGCAGAAGGAAGCCCAGAATCATGACCTGAAGAGAGAGTTCTGGGTGACCATGGCAACAAGGACATGGTCAAGGTGGTGAGTTCTGGGTGACCATGGCAACAAGGACATGGTCAAGGTGGTGCTGATCTTTGGCACCCATAATTCTATTTTAGAGGATCTATAATCTACTCTCCAGGAAGACTACAGATCTAGGATCAGCCTCTTACTCTCTCTACCAGACAGTCCTCTATCTCTCTCTCTAACAGACAGTCCTCTATCTCCCTCTACCAGACAGTCCTCTATCTCTCTCTCTAACAGACAGTCCTCTATCTCCCTCTCCCAGACAGTCCTCTATCTCCCTTTCCCAGACAGTCCTCTATCTCCCTCTCTAACAGACAGTCCTCTTACTCCCTCTACCAGACAGTCCTCTATCTCTCTCTCTAACAGACAGTCCTCTATCTCTCTCTAACAGACAGTCCTCTATCTCCCTCTCCCAGACAGTCCTCTCTCTCCCTTTCCCAGACAGTCCTCTATCTCCCTCTCTAACAGACAGTCCTCTTACTCCCTCTACCAGACAGTCCTCTATCTCTCTCTCTAACAGACAGTCCTCTATCTCTCTCTAACAGACAGTCCTCTATCTCCCTCTCCCAGACAGTCCTCTCTCTCTCCCTCTCTACCAGAAACCTCCCACATCCTGAACAGTTTCTTCCCCCGGCCACCTGGCCCATAGAGACTAAAGGACTACAACGTCCATGCTGCACAGCGCATAAAGGACTACAACAATCAGGCCATCTCTGATCCGTACTCTAAATAACTGAACTATACTGCATCAGGCCATCTCTGATCCGTACTCTAAATAACTGAACTATACTGCATCAGGCCATCTCTGATCTGTACTCTAAATAACTGAACTATACTGCATCAGGCCATCTCTGATCCGTACTCTAAATAACTGAACTATACTGCATCAGGCCATCTCTGATCTGTACTCTAAATAACTGAACTATACTGCATCAGGCCATCTCTGATCTGTACTCTAAATAACCTTGTGCCCACTGTATATTTGTATATCTGCTCATTCTCCTATAGCGCTGTGATCCATTTACCTGGTAGTGCACACTGAGTGGGCAAAACACCTGCTCTCTCCATGACCCAGACTGACCAGGTGAATCATTAGGAACACCTGCTCTCTCCATGACCCAGACTGACCAGGTGAATCATTAGGAACACCTGCTCTCACCATGACCCAGACTGACCAGGTGAATCATTAGGAACACCTGCTCTCTCCATGACCCAGACTGACCAGGTGAATCATTAGGAACACCTGCTCTCACCATGACCCAGACTGACCAAGTGAATCATTAGGAACACCTGCTCTCTCCATGACCCAGACTGACCAGGTGAATCATTAGGAACACCTGCTCTCACCATGACCCAGACTGACCAGGTGAATCATTAGGAACACCTGCTCTCACCATGACCCAGACTGACCAGGTGAATCATTAGGAACACCTGCTCTCTCCATGACCCAGACTGACCAGGTGAATCATTAGGAACACCTGCTCTCACCATGACCCAGACTGACCAGGTGAATCATTAGGAACACCTGCTCTCACCATGACCCAGACTGACCAGGTGAATCATTAGGAACACCTGCTCTCACCATGACCCAGACTGACCAGGTGAATTCAGGTGAAAGCTCTGATCCCTTACTGACGCCACATGTTAAATCCAATACTTTTTTTTATTGATTTTCTTTAACCTTTTATTTCACAAGGCAAGTCAGTTTTAAGAACAAATTCTTATTTACAATGACGGCCTATCGATCAGTGTAGATGAAGGGGGAGGAGACATGTAGATGAAGGGGGAGGAGACATGTAGATGAAGGGGGAGGAGACGGGTTAAAGAAGGATTTTTTAGCCTTGAGACATGGGTTGTGTGTGTGTGTGTGTCATTCAGAGGGTGAATGGGCAAGACAAAAGATTGAAGTGCCTTTGAACCGGGTGGTAGTAGGTGCCAGGGACACCGGTTAGTGTCAAGAACTGCAACGCTGCTGGGTTTTTAAAGCTCAACAGTTTCCCTTGTGAATCAAGAATGGTCCACCACCCAAAGGACATCCAGCCAACTTGACACATCTGTGGGAAGCGTTGGAGTCGACATGGGCCAGCATCCCTGTGGAAGGCTTTCAACACCTTGTAGAGTCCATGACCCGACGAATTGAGGCTCCTCCCCCTCTCCCTCCCTAGTCCTTCTATCCTCAGTCTGCCACACTCCCTCTCCCCCCTCTCCCTCCCTCTTCCCCCTCTCCCTCCCTCTCCTCCCTCCCTCCCTCTGTCCTTCTTCTACCTCTTTCCCTGCCTCTTTCCCCCTCTCCTCCGTCCCTCCATCTCTTCCTCTCCTCCGTCCCCCTCTCCTCCCTACCTTCCTCTCTTCCTCTCCTCCCTCTTCCTCACCTCCATCCCCCTCTCCTCCCCCTCTTCCTCTAGTCCCTCCCTCTCCTCCCTCCCTTCCTCCCTCCTTCTCTTCCTCTCCTCCCTCCCTTCCTCTCTCCCTCTATCCATCCATCTCACTCCTCCCTTCCTCCCTCCTTCTCTTCCTCTCCTCCCTCCCTTCCTCTCTCCCTCTATCCATCCATCTCTCTCCTCCCTTCCTCCCTCCTTCTCTTCCTCTCCTCCCTCCCTTCCTCTCTCCCTCTATCCATCCATCCATCTCTCTCCTCCCTTCCTCCCTCCTTCTCTTCCTCTCCTCCCTCCCTTCTTCTCTCCCTCTATCCATCCATCTCTCTCCTCCCTTCCTCCCTCCTTCTCTTCCTCTCCTCCCTCCCTTCCTCTTTCCCTCTATCCATCCATCCCTCTCCTCCCTTCCTCCCTCCTTCTCTTCCTCTCCTCCCTCCCTTCCTCTTTCCATCTATCCATCCATCTCTCTCCTCCCTCCCTCCCTCCGTCAAGTTGCCTTGCCGATGATGAGGATACTCATGAGGAAGACCATGATGAAGAAGATCCACATGAAGAACCGGTCCATCACCTTGGCAACCTTCTTCCACTCCGCCCCTTTAGCACACGTAGCCCGTTGCTCCCGGAAACAGTTGGCGATGTACTGAATGTTATACACCACCTAGAGGAGAGGGAGGGAGGAGAGGGAGGGAGGAGGAGGAGGGAGGAGAGATGAGAAACAGTTGGCGATGTACTGAATGTTATACACCACCTAGAGGAAAGGGAGGGAGGAGGGGGAGGGAGGAGGGGGAGGGAGGGGGAGGAGAGAGATAGGAAAGGAGAGGGAGGGAGGGAGGGAGGGAGGGAGGGAGGGAGGGAGGGAGGGAGGGAGGGAGGGAGGGAGGGAGGGAGGGAGGGTTCAGGCGAGGAATGAGAGAGGGAGGGAGAGGAAGGAGAGAGGGGTGAGAGGATTGAGAGAGGGAGGGAGAGGAAGGAGAGAGGGTTCAGGAGAGGAAGGAGAGAGGGAGGGAGAGGAAGGAGAGAGAGTTCAGGAGAGGAAGGAGAGAGGGAGGGAGAGGAAGGAGAGCGGGAGGGAGAGGAAGGAGAGAGGGGTGAGAGGAATGAGAGAGGGAGGGAGAGGAAGGAAGGAGAGAGGGTTCAGGAGAGGAAGGAGAGAGGGAGGGAGAGGAAGGAGAGAGGGAGAGAGGGAGGGAGAGGAAGGAGAGAGAGAGGGAGAGGAAGGAGAGAGAGAGGGAGAGGAAGGAGAGGGGGAGCGAGAGGAAGGAGAGAGGAAGGAGAGAGGGAGGGAGAGAGAGGGAGAGAGGGAGAGGAAGGAGAGGGGAGGGAGAGAGGGAGAGGGAGAGGAAGGAGAGAGGGAGGGAGAGAGAGAGAGGGAGAGGAAGGAGAGGGGGAGGGAGAGGAAGGAGAGAGGGAGGGAGAGAGAGGGATGGGGAAGGAGAGATGAGAAACAGTTTGAAATGTATTGGATCTTATACACCACCTAGAAGAGAGGGATGGGGAGGAGAGAGAGAGAGAGAGAGAGCGAGAGACAGAGAGAGAGAGAGAGAGAGAGAGCGAGAGACAGAGAGAGCGAGACAGAGAGAGAGACAGAGAGCGAGACAGAGAGAGAGAGAGAGAGCGAGACAGAGAGCGAGAGAGAGAGAGAGAGAGAGAGAGAGAGAGAGAGAGAGACAGAGACAGAGAGAGAGACAGAGAGAGACAGAGAAGAGGCACAGCTTGATAAATCCTGACTGTGTGATGCAGTGGGCATTAGTCACCTGTTTGTGGTGTGGGCAGGGGCAGGAGCAGGCTGGGGCCGAGGCTGGGTTAAGGTGCTTCTCCTTGGGGTAAGGCAGCGGCTCATTCAGCCCACCATTCTGGAGGTTCCCTGGAGGGGGTGCCTGAT
>NC_143031.1:87050911-87075911 GCF_057628025.1 Oncorhynchus mykiss | reverse complement strand
TTATCACCTATATAGGGAACACTCTCAGAGGGAGGCATCATGTTATCACCTATATAGGGAACACTCTCTGAGGGAGGCATGCTCTCTGCCACCATTAGTTGGAAGACAGTGAGGGCCAGTAGAACTGTCACGCCCAGAGAAACCTTCTCTCCTGAGTCAGCGGGCAGGTAGAAACCCAGGGGAGCTAGAACAACACAAACAAACAACAGCATTAAATAATATGACCAACGGTACAATGTAAACAACAACAATAAACAATACAATACAACCACAAACCCAGATGAGCTAGAACAGAACAAACAACAGTCACCACAGAATCCTGCATCTCCTCTCAACGGCAACATGAATGTACCATAGAGATGGATAGAGGGGTCTACCGCCCCAAAGCCTGCTATAGCAACATGAACTATAGAGATGGATAGAGGGGTCTAATAGTCCCAAAGCCTGCTGTAGCAACATGAATGTACCATAGAGATGGATAGAGGGGTCTACCGCCCCAAAGCCTGCTATAGCAACATGAATGTACCATAGAGATGGATAGAGGGGTCTATCGCCCCAAAGCCTGCTGTAGCAACATGAATGTACCATAGAGATGGATAGAGGGGTCTATCGCCCCAAAGCCTGCTTTCTCCTATTACTAATACCAATATAACTATTCCTAGTAATACTATTAATAATACAAACACTAATAATAACAATAATAATAACAATAAGAAACAATAATGACAACAATAATAATAATAATAACAATGACAATAATAACAATAATATTAATAATAACAATAATAACATCAATAACAATAATAACAATAATAATAATAATAATAATAATATTACTAATAATAACAACAATAATAATAATAATAACAATAACAATAATAACAATACCAATAACAACAACAATAACAATAACAATAATAATAATAATAATAATAATAATATTAATAATAACAACAACAATAATAATAATAATAACAATAACAATAATAACAATAACAATAATAACAATAATAATAATAATATTAATATTAATAATAAAAACAACAATAATAATACTAATAATAATAACAATAACAATAATAACAACAACAATAATAACAATAATAATAACAATAATATTAATAATAACAACAACAATAACAATAACAGTAATAATAATAATAATAACAACAACAATAATAATAATAATAACAATAACAATAACAGCAATAATAATAATAATAACAATAACAATAATAATAATAATGATAATGATAACAACAATAATAATAATACTAATAATAATAATAACAACAATAATATTAATAACAACAATAACAATATTAATAATGATGATGCTGGTGATACCAGTACCTAGGAATGTTAATACTGATGATGCTGGTGATACCAGTACCTAGGAATATTAATAACAACAATAATATTAATAACAACAATAATAATAATATTAATGATGATGATGCTGGTGAAACCAGTACCTAGGAATATTATTAACAACAATAATAATGTTAATAATGATGATGCTGGTGATACCAGTACCTAGGAATACTAATAACAACAATAATAATGTTAATAATGATGATGCTGGTGATACCAGTACCTAGGAATATTAATAACAACAATAATCATGTTAATAATGATGATGCTGGTGATACCAGTACCTAGGAATGTTAATACTGATGATGCTGGTGATACCAGTACCTAGGAATATTAATAACAACAATAATATTAATAACAACAATAATAATAATATTAATGATGATGATGCTGGTGAAACCAGTACCTAGGAATATTATTAACAACAATAATAATGTTAATAATGATGATGCTGGTGATACCAGTACCTAGGAATACTAATAACAACAATAATAATGTTAATAATGATGATGCTGGTGATACCAGTACCTAGGAATATTAATAACAACAATAATCATGTTAATAATGATGATGCTGGTGATACCAGTACCTAGGAATGTTAATACTGATGATGCTGGTGATACCAGTACCTAGGAATATTAATAACAACAATAATAATGTTAATAATGATGGTGCTGGTGATACCAGTACCTAGGAATATTAATAATGATGATGCTGGTGATACCAGTAACTAGGAATATTAATAACAACAATAATAATGTTAATAATGATGATGCTGGTGAAACCAGTACCTAGGAATATTAATAATGATGATGCTGGTGAAACCAGTACCTAGGAATATTAATAATGATGATGCTGGTGATACCAGTACCTAGGAATATTAATAATGATGATGCTGGTGAAACCAGTACCTAGGAATATTAATACTGATGATGCTGGTGAAACCAGTACCTAGGAATATTAATAATGATGATGCTGGTGAAACCAGTACCTAGGAATATTAATAATGATGATGCTGGTGATACCAGTACCTAGGAATATTAATAATGATGATGCTGGTGATACCAGTACCTAGGAATATTAATAATGATGATGCTGGTGATACCAGTACCTAGGAATATTAATAATGATGATGCTGGTGATACCAGTACCTAGGAATATTAATAATGATGATGCTGGTGATACCAGTACCTAGGAATATTAATAATGATGATGCTGGTGATACCAGTACCTAGGAATATTAATAATGATGATGCTGGTGATACCAGTACCTAGGACTATTAATAATGATGATGCTGGTGATACCAGTACCTAGGAATATTAATAATGATGATGCTGGTGAAACCAGTACCTAGGAATATTAATAACAACAATAATAATATTAATAATGATGGTGCTGGTGATACCAGTACCTAGGAATATTAATAACAACAATAATAATAATATTAATGATGATGCTGGTGATACCATTACCTAGGAATATTAATAATGATGATGCTGGTGATACCAGTACCTAGGAATATTAATAATGATGATGCTGGTGAAACCAGTACCTAGGAATATTAATAATGATGATGCTGGTGAAACCAGTACCTAGGAATATTAATAATGATGATGCTGGTGAAACCAGTACCTAGGAATATTAATAATGATGGTGCTGGTGAAACCAGTACCTAGGAATATTAATAATGATGATGCTGGTGATACCAGTACCTAGGAATATTAATAATGATGATGCTGGTGATACCAGTACCTAGGAATATTAATAATGATGATGCTGGTGAAACCAGTACCTAGGAATATTAATAATGATGATGCTGGTGATACCAGTACCTAGGAATATTAATAATGATGATGCTGGTGATACCAGTACCTAGGAATATTAATAATGATGATGCTGGTGATACCAGTACCTAGGAATATTAATAATGATGGTGCTGGTGATACCAGTACCTAGGAATATTAATAATGATGGTGCTGGTGATACCAGTACCTAGGAATATTAATAATGATGATGCTGGTGAAACCAGTACCTAGGAATATTAATAATGATGATGCTGGTGAAACCAGTACCTAGGAATATTAATAATGATGATGCTGGTGAAACCAGTACCTAGGAATGTTAATAATGATGATGCTGGTGATAGTAGTACCTAGGAATATTAATAATGATGATGCTGGTGATACCAGTACCTAGGAATATTAATAATGATGATGCTGGTGATACCAGTACCTATGAATATTAATAATGATGATGCTGGTGATACCAGTACCTAGGAATATTAATAATGATGATGCTGGTGAAACCAGTACCTAGGAATATTAATAATGATGATGCTGGTGATACCAGTACCTAGGAATATTAATAATGATGATGCTGGTGAAACCAGTACCTAGGAATATTAATAATGATGATGCTGGTGAAACCAGTACCTAGGAATGTTAATAATGATGATGCTGGTGATACTAGTACCTAGGAATATTAATAATGATGATGCTGGTGATACCAGTACCTAGGAATATTAATAATGATGATGCTGGTGATACCAGTACCTATGAATATTAATAATGATGATGCTGGTGATACCAGTACCTGGGAATATTAATAATGATGATGCTGGTGAAACCAGTACCTAGGAATATTAATAACAACAATAATAATATTAATAATGATGATGCTGGTGATACCAGTACCTAGGAATATTAATAACAACAATAATAATGTTAATAATGATGATGCTGGTGATACCAGTACCTAGGAATATTAATAATGATGATGCTGGTGATACCAGTACCTAGGAATATTAATAATGATGATGCTGGTGATACCAGTACCTAGGAATATTAATAATGATGATGCTGGTGAAACCAGTACCTAGGAATATTAATAATGATGATGCTGGTGATACCAGTACCTAGGAAGGAGATGAGGAAGCAGGGCAGCAGCAGGTTGAAGATGTAGAAGAGAGACCGTCTCTTCAGGTGGAGGGTGTAGGTGATGTCAGGATACGGGTCTGAGCAGCAGCCGTACATGATGACGTTCCTGACCGCCGGCATTCCGTGACACTCCCACTCCACGTTCTCCACAAAGTCCGACAGGTCCCCACTGTCCATCCCCATGGCAATGTCCACCTGGAGACACAGTATACACACTTACAGTATACAGACTGTCCATCCCCGTGGCAACGTCCACCTGGAGACACAGTATACACACTTACAGTATACAGACTGTCCATCCCCATGGCAATGTCCACCTGGAGACACAGTATACACACTTACAGTATACAGACTGTCCATTCCCGTGGCAACGTCCACCTGGAGACACAGTATACACACTTACAGTATACACACACACACAATCATACACACACAGTATACACACTTACAGTATACAGACTGTCCATCCCCATGGCAATGTCCACCTGGAGACACAGTATACACACTTACAGTATACAGACTGTCCATCCCCATGGCAATGTCCACCTGGAGACACAGTATACACACTTACAGTATACAGACTGTCCATCCCCATGGCAATGTCCACCTGGAGACACAGTATACACACTTACAGTACACAGACTGTCCATCCCCGTGGTAACGTCCACCTGGAGACACAGTATACACACTTACAGTATACACACACACACAATCATACACACACAGTATACACACACACACACACACACACACACACACACACACACACACACACCATACACACTTACAGTATACAGACTGTCCATTCCCGTGGCAACGTCCACCTGGAGACACAGTATACACACTTACAGTATACACACACACACAATCATACACACACAGTATACACACACACACACAATGTCTGTTCCTGTGTTGCCAATGTCCCTTCCTGTGTTGCCAATGTCTCTTCCTGTGTTGCCAATGTCTGTTCCTGTGTTGCCAATGTCCCTTCCTGTGTTGCCAATGTCTCTTCCTGTGTTGCCAATGTCTGTTCCTGTGTTGCCAATGTCCCTTCCTGTGTTGCCAATGTCTCTTCCTGTGTTGCCAATGTCCCTTCCTGTGTTGCCAATGTCTCTTCTGGCTGAAATTATTCAGTTTTTAAGAAATTTAGCAACGTGTGTATTATACCAAACATATATATGTTATATATATAAAAACTCAGTTTTTCACAATCACCACTTTATTTTATATATATATAAATATATAAAATAAAGTGGTGATTGTGAAAAACTGAGTTTAAATGTATTTGGCTAAGGTGTATGTAAACTTCCGACTTCAACTGTAAATGCCTCTTTATGTGTGTGTGTGTGTAGACAGACAGACAGACAGACAGACAGACAGACAGACAGACAGACAGACAGACAGGCAGACAGACAGACAGACAGACCTGGTTGCCGTTGTATGTCCAGGACCCAAACGTGAGGTTACACCACTGCCAGTCGAAGGGAAAGTAGGAGACGTCCACAACACAGGAGCTCTTGGTGATGGCCGGCATGTCCCAGGTTATCTCTCCATTGTAACGTAACACCACGTTGGTGTCTGCTGGACCAGATGCTTCCTCATCAGCCCTACACACAGAGACAGAGACACACAGAGACACACACACACAGAGACACACAGACACAGAGACATACAGACGCACGGAGACACACAGACACACACAGAGACAAACGGAAACACAGAGATACACAGACACAGAGAGACACAGAGAGACACACAGAGACACACAGAGACACAGATACACACAGAGACAAACAGACACCCACAGACACACAGAGACACACACAGAGACAAACGGACACACACAGACAAACAGAGACACACAGAGACACAGACACACAGAGACACACTCAGAGACACACAGACAAACACAGAGACACATAGAGACACACCCAGTATAAATATACACATAGAGAGGTATATAGAGAGGTATATAGAGACACAGAGAGGTATATAGAGAGGTATATAGAGACACAGAGAGGTATATAGAGAGGTATATAGAGAGGTATATAGAGAGGTATATAGAGACACAGAGAGATATATAGAGAGGTATATAGAGACACAGAGAGGTATATAGAGAGGTATATAGAGACACATAGAGATATATAGAGACACAGATAGGTATATAGCGAGGTATATAGAGACATAGAGAGGTATATAGAGACAAAGAGAGGTATATAGAGACAAAGAGAGGTATATAGAGACAAAGAGAGGTATATAGAGACACAGAGAGGTATATAGAGACACAGAGAGGTATATAGAGACACAGAGAGGTATATAGAGAGGTATATTGAGACAAAGAGAGGTATATAGAGAGGTATATAGAGACATAGAGAGGTATATAGAGACATAGAGAGGTATATAGAGACAAAGAGAGGTATATAGAGACAAAGAGAGGTATATAGAGACAAAGAGAGGTATATAGAGACAAAGAGAGGTATATAGAGACAAAGAGAGGTATATAGAGACACAGAGAGGTATATAGAGACACAGAGAGGTATATAGAGACACAGAGAGGTATATAGAGAGGTATATTGAGACAAAGAGAGGTATATAGAGAGGTATATAGAGACATAGAGAGGTATATAGAGACATAGAGAGGTATATAGAGACATAGAGAGGTATATAGAGACACAGAGAGGTATATAGAGAGGTGTATAGAGACACAGAGAGGTATATAGAGAGGTATATAGAGACACAGAGAGGTATATAAAGAGGTATATAGAGACAGAGAGGTATATAGAGAGGTATATAGAGAGGTATATAGAGACAGAGAGGTATATAGAGACACGGAGAGGTATATAGAGAGGTATATAGAGACACAGAGAGGTATATAGAGAGGTATATAGAGACACAAAGAGGTATATAGAGATACAGAGAGGTATATAGAGAGGTATATAGAGACACAGAGTTGTATATAGAGATACAGAGAGGTATATAGAGACATAGAGAGGTATATATAGACACAGAGAGGTATATAGAGATACAGAGAGGTATATAGAGACACAGAGTTGTATATAGAGATACAGAGAGGTATATAGAGACATAGAGAGGTATATATAGACACAGAGAGGTATATAGAGATATAGAGAGGTATATAGAGACACAGAGTTGTGTATAGAGATATAGAGAGGTATATATAGACACAGAGAGGTATATAGAGACATAGAGAGGTATATATAGACACAGAGAGGTATATAGAGATACAGAGAGGTATATGGAGAGGTATATAGAGAGGTATATAGACTGACTTGTTATAAAGCACTATGTCAGGTCTCCACAGAATGAGAGAGATCCAGACTGACTCGTTATAAAGCACTATGTCAGGTCTCCACAGAGACAGAGAGACAGTGATCCAGACTGACTCGTTATAAAGCACTATGTCAGGTCTCCACAGAGAGACAGAGACCCAGACTGACTTGTTATAAAGCACTATGTCAGGTCTCCACAGAGAGACAGAGACTGACTTGTTATAGAGCACTATGTCAGGTCTCCACAGAGAGATCCAGACTGACTTGTTATAGAGCACTATGTCAGGTCTCCACAGAGAGATCCAGACTGTCTTGTTATAGAGCACTATGTCAGGTCTCCACAGAGAGAGATCCAGACTGACTTGTTATAAAGCACTATGTCAGGTCTCCACAGAGAGACAGAGATCCAGACTGACTTATTATAAAGCACTATGTCAGGTCTCCACAGAGAGACAGAGATCCAGACTGACTTATTATAGAGCACTATGTCAGGTCTCCACAGAGAGACAGAGATCCAGACTGACTTGTTATAGAGCACTATGTCAGGTCTCCACAGAGAGATCCAGACTGACTTGTTATAAAGCACTATGTCAGGTCTCCACAGAGAGATCCAGACTGACTTGTTATAAAGCACTATGTCAGGTCTCCACAGAGAGAGACCCAGACTGACTTGTTATAGAGCACTATGTCAGGTCTCCACAGAGAGAGATCCAGACTGACTTGTTATAAAGCACTATGTCAGGTCTCCACAGAGAGACAGAGATCCAGACTGACTTGTTATAAAGCACTATGTCAGGTCTCCACAGAGAGACAGAGACCCAGAGAGGTATATAGAGAGGTATATAGAGACACAGAGAGGTATATAGAGAGGTATATAGAGACACATAGAGATATATAGAGACAAAGATAGGTATATAGAGAGGTATATAGAGACATAGAGAGGTATATAGAGACAAAGAGAGGTATATAGAGACACAGAGAGGTATATAGAGAGGTATATAGAGACATAGAGAGGTATATAGAGACATAGAGAGGTATATAGAGACACAGATAGGTATATAGAGAGGTGTATAGAGAGGTATATAGAGACAAAGAGAGGTATATAGAGAGGTATATAGAGACATAGAGAGGTATATAGAGACATAGAGAGGTATATAGAGACACAGATAGGTATATAGAGAGGTGTATAGAGACACAGAGAGGTATATAGAGAGGTATATAGAGAGGTATATAGAGACACAGAGTTGTATATAGAGATACAGAGAGGTATATATAGACACAGAGAGGTATATAGAGATACAGAGAGGTATATGGAGAGGTATATAGAGAGGTATATAGACTGACTTGTTATAAAGCACTATGTCAGGTCTCCACAGAATGAGAGAGATCCAGACTGACTCGTTATAAAGCACTATGTCAGGTCTCCACAGAGACAGAGAGACAGTGATCCAGACTGACTCGTTATAAAGCACTATGTCAGGTCTCCACAGAGAGACAGAGACCCAGACTGACTTGTTATAAAGCACTATGTCAGGTCTCCACAGAGAGACAGAGACTGACTTGTTATAGAGCACTATGTCAGGTCTCCACAGAGAGATCCAGACTGACTTGTTATAGAGCACTATGTCAGGTCTCCACAGAGAGATCCAGACTGACTTGTTATAGAGCACTATGTCAGGTCTCCACAGAGAGAGATCCAGACTGACTTGTTATAGAGCACTATGTCAGGTCTCCACAGAGAGACAGAGATCCAGACTGACTTGTTATAGAGCACTATGTCAGGTCTCCACAGAGAGACAGAGATCCAGACTGACTTGTTATAAAGCACTATGTCAGGTCTCCACAGAGAGACAGAGATCCAGACTGACTTGTTATAAAGCACTATGTCAGGTCTCAACAGAGACATCCAGACTGACTTGTTATAGAGCACTATGTCAGGTCTCCACAGAGACATCCAGACTGACTTGTTATAGAGCACTATGTCAGGTCTCCACAGAGAGACAGAGACTGACTTGTTATAGAGCACTATGTCAGGTCTCCACAGAGAGACAGAGATCCAGAATGACTTGTTATGAAGCACTATGTCAGGTCTCCACAGAGAGACAGAGATCCAGACTGACTTGTTATAGAGCACTATGTCAGGTCTCCAGACCAGGTTACTGGGGATGCGGATAACCTCCAGTCCATCGTATTCCTCTTTATCCCACTTCAGGTACGCATCGAACCACGTCTGACGGATCCACAGGTAGGTAGTCAACACCTGGTTCCTCTCGTCCTGGACACACACACACACACACACACACACACACACACACACACGCACACACGTAAGACGTCAGGACAGATGAACCTTGACATCCTGTTTATTTGACTAACATTGTTATAGCTACATTACGATCCACTGCTGCCCTCTAGAGACATTAAAAATACATTGCACAAATTACATAGATGCAGTAACCCAGGAACAGGGTTGGAGAGAGAGTCCTGCAGTAACCCAGGAACAGGGTTGGAGAGAGAGTCCTGCAGTAACCCAGGAACAGGGTTGGAGAGAGAGTCCTGCAGTAACCCAGGAACAGGGTTGGAGAGAGAGTCCTGCAGTAACCCAGGAACAGGGTTGGAGAGAGAGTCCTGCAGTAACCCAGGAACAGGGTTGGAGAGAGAGTCCTGCAGTAACCCAGGAACAGGGTTGGAAAGAGAGTCCTGCAGTAACCCAGGAACAGTGTTGGAGAGAGAGTCCTGCAGTAACCCAGGAACAGGGTTGGAGAGAGAGTCCTGCAGTAACCCAGGAACAGGGTTGGAGAGAGAGTCCTGCAGTAACCCAGGAACAGGGTTGGAGAGAGAGTCCTGCAGTACACTAGAAACAGGGTCGGGGAGCCCTGCACTCTAGTGAGTCCTCACCATATCTTTGATCTGAGACAGGGTGATGGTCTATAGTGAGTCCTCACCATATCTTTGATCTGAGACAGGGTGATGGTCTATAGTGAGTCCTCACCATATCTTTGATCTGAGACAGGGTGATGGTCTGTAGTGAGACAGGGTGATGGTCTGTAGTGAGACACGGTGATGGTCTATAGTGAGTCCTCACCATATCTTTGATCTGAGACAGGGTGATGGTCTATAGTGAGTCCTCACCATATCTTTGATCTCAGACAGGGTGATGGTCTATAGTGAGTCCTCACCATATCTTTGATCTGAGACAGGGTGATGGTCTGTAGTGAGACAGGGTGATGGTCTGTAGTGAGACACGGTGATGGTCTATAGTGAGTCCTCACCATATCTTTGATCTGAGACAGGGTGATGGTCTGTAGTGAGTCCTCACCATATCTTTGATCTGAGACAGGGTGATGGTCTATAGTGAGACAGGGTGATGGTCTATAGTGAGTCCTCACCATATCTTTGATCTGAGACAGGGTGATGGTCTATAGTGAGACAGGGTGATGGTCTATAGTGAGTCCTCACCATATCTTTGATCTGAGACAGGGTGATGGTCTGTAGTGAGACAGGGTGATGGTCTGTAGTGAGACAGGGTGATGGTGTATAGTGAGTCCTCACCATATCTTTGATCTGAGACAGGGTGATGGTCTGTCGTGAGACAGGGTGATGGTCTATAGTGAATCCTCACCATATCTTTGATCTGAGACAGGGTGATGGTCTATAGTGAGTCCTCACCATATCTTTGATCTGAGACAGGGTGATCTGTAGTGTGACGTTCAGGGTCTTGTCCGTGTCCTCTACTGGTCCATAGTGAGACAGGGTGATGGTCTATAGTGAATCCTCACCATATCTTTGATCTGAGACAGGGTGATGGTCTATAGTGAGTCCTCACCATATCTTTGATCTGAGACAGGGTGATCTGTAGTGTGACGTTCAGGGTCTTGTCCGTGTCCTCTACTGGTCTATAGTGAGACAGGGTGATGGTCTATAGTGAGTCCTCACCATATCTTTGATCTGAGACAGGGTGATGGTCTATAGTGAGTCCTCACCATATCTTTGATCTGAGACAGGGTGATGGTCTATAGTGAGTCCTCACCATATCTTTGATCTGAGACAGGGTGATGGTCTATAGTGAGTCCTCACCATATCTTTGATCTGAGACAGGGTGATGGTCTATAGTGAGTCCTCACCATATCTTTGATCTGAGACAGGGTGATGGTCTGTAGTGAGACAGGGTGATGGTCTGTAGTGAGACAGGGTGATGGTCTATAGTGAGTCCTCACCATACCTTTGATCTGAGACAGGGTGATGGTCTATAGTGAGTCCTCACCATATCTTTGATCTGAGACAGGGTGATGGTCTATAGTGAGTCCTCACCATATCTTTGATCTGAGACAGGGTGATCTGTAGTGTGACATTCAGGGTCTTGTCCGTGTCCTCTACTGGTCTCAGGGCACTGGAGTAATTTTCCATCAGGTCGTTAAGCAGCTTCTGGGCATAACGACCCTGGGCACTGGTACATACTGGAGGGAGGGGGGAGGGGAGGGAGGGGAGAGAGGGAGGGTAGGGGGGGGAGAGGAGGGATGGGGGAGGGGGAGGGGGAGGAAGGGAGAAGGGTGAGAGGGGATGGGATGGGGGAGAGGGAGGGGGGAGGGAGGGAGAAGGGGGAGGGAGGGGATGGGTAGAGGGGGGATGGGATGGGGGAGAGGGAGGGGGGAGAGAGGGGGGGGAGAGGGAGGAATTATTGATCTATAATACTACTTAACATGATATAGGTTCTCTCACCATTTATCTATAACACTAATTAACAACATGATAGAGGTTCTCTCACCATTTATCTATAACACTAATTAACAACATGATAGAGGTTCTCTCACCATTTATCTATAATACTAATTAACATGATAGAGGTTCTCTCACCATTTATCTATAATACTAATTAACAACATGATAGAGGTTCTCTCACCATTTATCTATAATACTAATTAACATGATAGAGGTTCTCTCACCATTTATCTATAATACTAATTAACATGATAGAGGTTCTCTCACCATTTATCTATAATACGAATTAACATGATAGAGGTTCTCTCACCATTTATCTATAATACTAATTAACATGATAGAGGTTCTCTCACCATTTATCTATAATGCTAATTAACATGATAGAGGTTCTCTCACCATTTATTTATAATGCTAATTAACATGATAGAGGTTCTCTCACCATTTATCTATAATACGAATTAACATGATAGAGGTTCTCTCACCATTTATCTATAACACTAATTAACAACATGATAGAGGTTCTCTCACCATTTATCTATAATACTAATTAACATGATAGAGGTTCTCTCACCATTTATCTATAATACTAATTAACATGATAGAGGTTCTCTCACCATTTATCTATAATGCTAATTAACATGATAGAGGTTCTCTCACCATTTATTTATAATGCTAATTAACATGATAGAGGTTCTCTCACCATTTATCTATAATACGAATTAACATGATAGAGGTTCTCTCACCATTTATCTATAATACTAATTAACATGATAGAGGTTCTCTCACCATTTATTTATAATGCTAATTAACATGATAGATGTTCTCTCACCATTTATCTATAATACTAATTAACATGATAGAGGTTCTCTCACCATTTATCTATAATACTAATTAACCTGACAGAGGTTCTCTCACCATTTATCTATAATACTAATTAACATGATAGAGGTTCTCTCACCATTTATCTATAATACTAATTAACAACATGGTAGAGGTTCACCATTTATCTATAATACTAATTAACAACATGATAGAGGTTCTCTCACCATTTTTCTATAATACTAATTAACAACATGACAGAGGTTCTCTCACCATTTATCTATAATACTAATTAACAACATGACAGAGGTTCTCTCACCATGTATCTATAATACTAATCAACAACATGGTAGAGGTTCACCATTTATCTATAATACTAATTAACAACATGGTAGAGGTTCTCTCACCATCGATCCAGCAGCTGATCCACGCCAGTAGCACCACCGTCTTCATGTTGCCCTGCTGCCTCCAACCAACGGATCAATTATTCAACTCGCAAATAACAGAGACGGCCTTGTTAGAATCCTCTTCTATGGAGTCCCATTGTGATCCACAGCCCAGCCACAGAACACTCTGCACAGAACACTCTAGATAGAACACTTTGCACAGAACACTCTGGATAGAACACTCTGGATAGAACACTCTGGATAGAACACTCTAGATAGAACACTCTAGATAGAACACTCTAGATAGAACACTCTGGATAGAACACTCTAGATAGAACACTCTGGATAGAACACTAGAATGTAGACATTGTGTTCTAGAGTCTTGACGCTACGCTGGTCGTTATTTTAGTGTTCCGTTGTGTCACTGAACCAGGATATCTCACACACACACACACACACACACACACACACACACACACACACACACGAGCTGGGGATATCAGGTAGCACAAGGACACAGCGTGAAACCAGATACATGAACGTCTATCTGCCCATACACACCCCAAGAAACACAGACACACACCCCAAGACAAACACACACACACACACACACTCACACCCTGCCTTACTGTGTTACACACACACACCCTGAGACAGATGTCAATCAGGCAGAGAACAACTCTTAGATCAGACAGGACAACAGGGGTATCAAAGAGCACTACACACAGTGCACTCGGAAAGCATTCAGACCCCGGGCGGAAGCCACTCCTCAGTAAAAGGCACGACAGCCCTCTTGGAGTTTGCCAAAAGGCACCTAAAGGACTCTCAAGCCTATGAGAAACTAAATTCTCTGGTCTGATGAAACCAAGATTAAACTACTTGGCCTGAATGCCAAGCGTCACGTCTGGAGGAAACCTGGCACCATCCCTACGGTGAAGCATGGTGATGGTAGCATCATGCTGTGGGGATGGTTTTCAGCAGTAGGGACTGGGAGACTAGTCAGGATCGAGGCAAAGATGAACGGAGCAAAGTACAGAGAGGTCCTTGATGAAAACCTGCTCCAGAGCACTCAGGGCCTCAGACTGGGGTGAAGGTTCAGCTTCCAACAGCACAACGACCTTAAGCACACAGGCAAGACAACACAGGAGTGACTTCGGGACAAATCTCTGAATGTCCTTGAGTGGCCCAGCCAGAGCCCGGACTTGAACCCGATCGAACATCTCTAGGGAGACTTGAAAATAGCTGTGCAGCGACGCTCCCCATCCAACCTGACAGAGCTTGAGAGGATCTGCAGAGAAGAATGGGAGAAACTCCCCGAATACAGGTGTGCCAAGCTTGTAGCGTCATACCCAAGAAGAATCGAGGCTGTAATCGCTGCCAAAGGTACTTCAACAAAGTACTGAGTAAAGGGTCTGAATACTTATAGTACCAGTCCGAAGTTTGGACACACCTACTCATTCAAGGGTCTGAATACTTACAGTCTGAAGTTTGGACACACACACCCTCATTCAAGGGTTTTCCTTTATTATTTTGCATATTACAATAATAGTGAAGACATCAAAACTATGAAATATGGAATCATGTAGTAACCAAAAAAAAATTAAGCATATCAAAATATATTTTAGATTTTTCAAAGTAGCCATCCTTTGCCTTGATGACAGCTTTCCACACTCTTGGCATTCTCTCAACCAGCTTCACCTGGAATGCGTTTCCAACAGTCTTGAAGGAGTCCCCAGATGTGCTGAGCACTTATTGGCTGCTTTTCCTTCACTCAGCAGTCCAACTCATCCCAAACCCTCTCAATTGGGTAAAAGGTCGGGGTGATTGTGGAGGCCAGGTCATCTGATGCAGCACTCCATCACTCTCCTTCTTGGTCAAATAGCCCTTACACAGCCTGGAGGTGTGTTGGTTCATTGTCCTGTTGAAAAACAAATGATAGTCCCACTAAGCGCAAACCAGATGGGATGGCGTATCGCTGCAGAATGCTGTGGTAGCCATGCTGGTTAAGCTGGTTAAGTGTGCCTTGAATTCTAAATAACAGACAGTGTCACCGGCAAAGCATCCCCACACCATAACACCTCCTCCTCCATGCATCACAGTGGGAACCACACATGCTGAAATCATCTCTTCACCTACTCTGCATCTCACCAAGACAAGGCGGTTTGGACTCATCAGACCAAAGGACAGATTTCCACCGGTCTAATGTCCACTGCTCATGTTTCTTGGCCCAAGCAAGTCTCTTCTTATTATTGGTGTCCTTTAGTAGTGTTTTCTTTGCAGCAATTCAACCATGAAGGCCTGATTCGCTCAGTCTCCTCTGAACAGTTGACGTTGAGATGTGTCGGTTACTTGAACTCTGTGAAGCATGTATTTGGGCTGCAATTTCTGAGGCTGGTAACTCAAATGAACTTATCCTCTGCAGCAGAGGTAACTCTGGGTCTGTGGTGGTCCTCATGAGAGCAGAGATAACTCTGGGTCTGTGGTGGTCCTCATGAGAGACAGGTTCATCATGGCGCTTGGTGGTTTCAGCAGAGGTAACTCTGGGTCTGTGGTGGTCCTCATGAGAGCCAGTTTCATCATGGCGCTTGGTGGTTTTAGCAGAGGTACCTCTGGGTCTGTGGTGGTCCTCATGAGAGCCAGTTTCATCATGGCGCTTGGTGGTTTTAGCAGAGGTAACTCTGGGTCTGTGGTGGTCCTCATGAGAGCCAGTTTCATCATGGCGCTTGGTGGTTTTAGCAGAGGTAACTCTGGGTCTGTGGTGGTCCTCATGAGAGCCAGTTTCATCATGGCGCTTGGTGGTTTCAGCAGAGGACTCTGGGTCTTTCCTGTGGTGGTCCTCATGAGAGCAGAGGTAACTCTGGGTCTTTCCTGTGGTGGTCCTCATGAGAGCAGAGGTAACTCTGGGTCTGTGGTGGTCCTCATGAGAGACAGGTTCATCATGGCGCTTGGTGGTTTTAGCGACGGCACTTGAAGAAACTTTCAACGTTCTTGACATTTTCCAGATTGACTGACCTTCATGTCTTAAAGTAATGATGGACTGTCATTTCTCTTTGCTTACTTGAGCTGTTCTTGACATAATATGGACTTGGTCTTTTAACAAATAGGGCTATCTTCTGTATACCACCCCTACCTTGTCACAAAACAACTGATTGGCTCAAACGCATTAAGAAGGGGGAAAAAATGCACAAATTAACTTTTAACAAGGCACACCCGTTAATTGAAATGCATTCCAGGTGACTACCTCATGAAGCTGGTTGAGAGAATGCCAAGAGTGTGCAAAGCTGTCATCAAGGCAAGGGTGGCTACTTTGAAGAATCTAAAATATAAAATATATATTTTGATTTGTTTAACACTTTTTTTTGGTTACTACATGATTCCATATGTGTTATTTCATAGTGTTGGTAAGGTTTATAATACTATATAATACAGTTGGTAAGGTATATATAATACTATATAATATATAATACTGTTGGTAAGGTTTATAATACTATATAATACTTTTGGTAAGGTATAAAATACTATATAATACTGTTGGTAAGGTTTATAATACTATATAATACTGTTGGTAAGGTATATATAATACTATATAATATATAATATTGTTGGTATGGTTTATAATACTATATACAACTTTTGGTAAGGTTTATAATACTATACAATATATAATACTATATAATATATAATACTGTTGGTAGGGTTTATAATACTATATAATACTTTTGGTAAGGTATATAATACTATATACTACTGTTGGTAAGGTTTATAAGACTCTATAATACTTTTCTATAATACTTTTGGTAAGGTTTATAATACTCTATAATACTGTTGGTAAGGTTTATAATACTATATAATATATAATACTGTTGGTAAGGTTTATAATACTATATAATACTTTTGGTAAGGTATAAAATACTATATAATACTGTTGGTAAGGTTTATAATACTATATAATACTGTTGGTAAGGTATATATAATACTATATAATATATAATATTGTTGGTAAGGTTTATAATACTATATACAACTTTTGGTAAGGTTTATAATACTATACAATATATAATACTATATAATACATAATACTGTTGGTAAGGTTTATAATACTATATAATACTGTTGGTAAGGTATATATAATACTATATAATATATAATATTGTTGGTAAGGTTTATAATACTATATAATACTGTTGGTAAGGTATATATAATACTATATAATATATAATATTGTTGGTAAGGTTTATAATACTATATAATACTGTTGGTAAGGTATATATAATACTATATAATATATAATATTGTTGGTAAGGTTTATAATACTATATAATACTGTTGGTAAGGTATATACAATACTATATAATATTGTTGGTAAGGTTTATAATACTATATAATACTGTTGGTAAGGTATATATAATACTATATAATATATAATATTGTTGGTATGGTTTATAATACTATATACAACGTTTGGTAAGGTTTATAATACTATACAATATATAATACTATATAATATATAATACTGTTGGTAAGGTTTATAATACTATATAATACAGTTGGTAAGGTATATATAATACTCTATAATATATAATACTGTTGGTAAGGTTTATAATACTCTATAATACTTTTGGTATTGTATACAATACTATATAATACTGTTGGTAAGGTTTATAATACTATATACTACTTTTGGTACGGTATATACAGTGGGGCAAAAAAGTATTTAGTCAGCCACCAATTGTGCAAGTTCTCCCACTTAAAAAGATGAGAGAGGCCTGTAATGTTCATCATAGGTAGACTTCAACTATGACAGACAAAATGAGAAAAAAACATCCAGAAAATCAAATTGTAGGATTTTTAAGGAATTTATTTGCAAATTATGCTGGAAAATAAGTAAGTACTTCAGTAAAAATACTTTAAAGTACTACCTAAGTTGTTTTTTGGGGTGTATCTGTACTTTACTTTTCATATTTTTGACAACTTTTACCTCTCTATATTCCTAAAGAAAATAATGTACTTTTTACTTCATACATTTTCCCTGACAACCCTGGTCATCCCTACTGCCTCTGATCTGGTGGACTCACTAAACAGAGAACATCCCTGGTCGTCCCTACTGCCTCTGATCTGGTGGACTCACTAAACAGAGAACATCCCTGGTCATCTCTACTGCCTCTGATCTGGAGGACTCACTAAACAGAGAACACCCCTGGTCATCCCTACTGCCTCTGATCTGGAGGACTCACTAAACAGAGAACATCCCTGGTCATCCCTACTGCCTCTGATCTGGAGGACTCACTAAACAGAGAACATCCCTGGTCATCCCTACTGCCTCTGACCTGGAGGACTCACTAAACAGAGAACATCCCTGGTCATCCCTACTGCCTCTGATCTGGAGGACTCACTAAACAGAGAACATCCCTGGTCATCCCTACTGCCTCTGATCTGGAGGACTCACTAAACAGAGAACATCCCTGGTCATCCCTACTGCCTCTGATCTGGAGGACTCACTAAACAGAGAACATCCCTGGTCATCCCTACTGCCTCTGATCTGGAGGACCACTAAACAGAGAACCTCCCTGGTCATCCCTACTGCCTCTGATCTGGAGGACCACTAAACAGAGAACCTCCCTGGTCATCCCTACTGCCTCTGATCTGGCAGTGTTTGAGTGTTGGAGTGTTGAGTGTTGGAGTGTTGAGTGTTGGAGTGTGGCCCCTGGCTATCTGTAAATGATGTCTGAGTGTTGGAGTGTGGCCCCTGGCTATCTGTCAATGATGTCTGAGTGTTGGAGTGTGGCCCCTGGCTATCTGTAAATGATGTCAGAGTGTTGGAGTGTGGCCCCTGGCTATCTGTAAATGATGTCTGAGTGTTGGAGTGTGGCCCCTGGCTATCTGTCAATGATGTCTGAGTGTTGGAGTGTGGCCCCTGGCTATCTGTAAATGATGTCAGAGTGTTGGAGTGTGGCCCCTGGCTATCTGTAAATGATGTCAGAGTGTTGGAGTGTGGCCCCTGGCTATCTGTAAATGATGTCAGAGTGTTGGAGTGTGGCCCCTGGCTATCTGTAAATGATGTCTGAGTGTTGGAGTGTGGCCCCTGGCTATCTGTAAATGATGTCTGAGTGTTGGAGTGTGGCCCCTGGCTATCTGTAAATGATGTCTGAGTGTTGGAGTGTGGCCCCTGGCTATCTGTAAATGATGTCTGAGTGTTGGAGTGTGGCCCCTGGCTATCCGTCAATTTTTTTTTTTTTTTAAGAAAATGGTGCCATCACAAAATTTAAGGAATTTTAAATTATTAATACTTTTACTCCTTAATATATATTTTCGCAATTACCTTTACTTTTGATAGTTAAGTATATTTAAAACCAAATACTTTGACTTTTAGTCAAGTAGTATTTTACTGGGTGACTTTCACTTTTACTGGAGTCATTTTCTATAGTATGACATTTTAGTACTTTTCCCACCACTGTACATAATACTACATAAATACTATATAATACTGTTGGTAAGGTATATACTACATAAATACTATATAATACTGTTGGTAAGGTATATACTACATAAATACTATATAATACTGTTGGTAAGGTATATACTACATAAATACTATATAATACTGTTGGTAAGGTATATACTACATAAATACTATATAATACTGTTGGTAAGGTATATACTACATAAATACTATATAATACTGTTGGTAAGGTATATACTACATAAATACTATATAATACTGTTGGTAAGGTATATACTACATAAATACTATATAATACTGTTGGTAAGGTATATACTACATAAATACTATATAATACTGTTGGTAAGGTATATACTACATAAATACTATATAATACTGTTGGTAAGGTATATACTACATAAATACTATATAATACTGTTGGTAAGGTATATACTACATAAATACTATATAATACTGTTGGTAAGGTATATACTACATAAATACTATATAATACTGTTGGTAAGGTATATACTACATAAATACTATATAATACTGTTGGTAAGGTATATACTACATAAATACTATATAATACTGTTGGTAAGGTATATACTACATAAATACTATATAATACTGTTGGTAAGGTATATACTACATAAATACTATATAATACTGTTGGTAAGGTATATACTACATAAATACTATATAATACTGTTGGTAAGGTATATACTACATAAATACTATATAATACTGTTGGTAAGGTATATACTACATAAATACTATATAATACTGTTGGTAAGGTATATACTACATAAATACTATATAATACTGTTGGTAAGGTATATACTACATAAATACTATATAATACTGTTGGTAAGGTATATACTACTGTATAATATATACTACTGTTGGGAAGGTATATAATACTGTATAAAATGTAATACTGTATGATATATAATACTGCCGATAATATATTTAGTACATTATACTATATAATGATTGTATAATATTTAATACTGTACAATATATAATCCTGTTGTTAAGGTATATAATACTGTTGTTAAGGTATATAATACTGTTGTTAAGGTATATAATACTGTTGCTGTTGTTAAGGTATATAATAATGTTGTTAAGGTATATAATACTGTTGTTAAGGTATATAATACTATATGTACATTTCTCACTAACACTGGGTTGTAACTAAGCATTATTTAGACAGGAACTGTCATAGTGCAAACCGCTGTTAGAGGCTTCAGTGTGTCACTGAGTTTCTGTGGTGAAGAGCTGATAGAACAGGTGTTTCCTGCTGCTGTGGGAGGTGGAGGGAGGGGAGGGGAGGGAAGGAGGAGGGCGATGAGAGGAGAGGGGGGAGAGGGAGGGGTGGGGAGGATGAGAGAGAGAGAGAGAGACAGGGGGAGGAAAAGAGAGAGAGGGGGGGAGGATGAGAGAGAGACAGAGGGAGAGATATGGGGAGGAAGAGAGAGAGAGGGAGAGAGAGGGGGGGGATGAGAGAGAGACAGAGGGAGAGATATGGGGAGGATGAGAGAGAGAGGGAGAGATATGGGGAGGAAGAGAGAGAGAGGGAGAGATATGGGGAGGAAGAGAGAGAAGGAGAGAGGGGGGGAGGATGAGAGAGAGAGAGGGAGAGATATGGGGAGGAAGAGAGAGAGAGGGAGAGAGAAGGGGGGAGGATGAGAGAGAGAGAGGGAGAGAGATATGGGGAGGAAGAGAGAGACAGGGGGAGAGAGAGAGAGAGAGAGAGAGGGGGAGAGAGAGAGAGAGAGAGAGACAGGGAGAGAGAGAGAGGGAGAGAGACGGGGAGTGAGAGAGAGAGACAGGGGAGATAGAGAGAGAGACAGGGGGGGAGAGCGAGAGAGAGAGACAGGGGGAGAGAAAGAGAGAGAGACAGAGACAGGGGGAGAGAGAGAGAAGGAAGAGAGAGAGAAGGAAGAGAGAGAGATAGTTTCATGTGATGGGGGTTGTAGGAGAGAAGCATTTGAGAGCGTAGTGCTGTTGAGATGAGAGCACTTTGACCACAGCTCTGTGTGACTACAGCTCTGACAGCGTGTGTTGCCTTCGCAGATTGTCATGACTCCTAAAACAGAGTTAAGCAGTCTGAGTTTGGAGTTTAAGCAGTCTGAGTTTGGAGTTGAAGCCACGTTAATATTGTCGTGTTACAACGTGACAGACTATACTGCAGTATGATCATATTGGTGCTACAGACAGACTATACTATAGTATGATCATATAGGTGCTACAGACAGACTATACTGTAGTATGATCATATAGGTGCTACAGACAGACTATACTGTAGTATGATCATATAGGTGCTACAGACAGACTATACTGTAGTATGATCATATTGGTGCTACAGACAGACTATACTATAGTATGATCACATAGGTGCTACAGAGGTAGAGAGACTGAGGACTGGTTTCCCAGACACACATTAAACCTGGTCTCGTCTGGGAACAAAGTCATATTTCAACAGAGTCTGATTTACATTGTTCTTTAGTTTTTATGTAATGAACCTCTTATTCAGAGTGATTTACAGTCAGTGTATTGATCTATAGGTACATATCAGTCAGTGTATTGATCTATAGGTACATATCAGTCAGTGTATTGATCTATAGGTACATATCAGTCAGTGTATTGATCTATAGGTACATATCAGTCAGTGTATTGATCTATAGGTACATATCAGTCAGTCAGTGTATTGATCTATAGGTACATATCAGTCAGTGTATTGATCTATAGGTACATATCAGTCAGTCAGTGTATTGATCTATAGGTACATATCAGTCAGTGTATTGATCTATAGGTACATATCAGTCAGTGTATTGATCTATAGGTACATATCAGTCAGTCAGTGTATTGATCTATAGGTACATATCAGTCAGTGTATTGATCTATAGGTACATATCAGTCAGTGTATTGATCTATAGGTACATATCAGTCAGTGTATTGATCTATAGGTACATATCAGTCAGTCAGTGTATTGATCTATAGGTACATATCAGTCAGTGTATTGATCTATAGGTACATATCAGTCAGTCAGTGTATTGATCTATAGGTACATATCAGTCAGTGTATTGATCTATAGGTACATATCAGTCAGTGTATTGATCTATAGGTACATATCAGTCAGTCAGTGTATTGATCTATAGGTACATATCAGTCAGTGTATTGATCTAGAGGTACATATCAGTCAGTCAGTGTATTGATCTATAGGTACATAACATATCAGTCAGTCAGTGTATTGATCTATAGGTACATAACATATCAGTCAGTGTATTGATCTGTAGGTACATATCAGTCAGTGTATTGATCTAGAGGTACATATCAGTCAGTGTATTGATCTAGAGGTACATATCAGTCAGTCAGTGTATTGATCTATAGGTACATAACATATCAGTCAGTCAGTGTATTGATCTATAGGTACATAACATATCAGTCAGTGTATTGATCTGTAGGTACATAACATATCAGTCGAGATAGCAAAAGCTCAGGTTGCCCAGCCCGGGGGTGATACAATCTTCGGCAAAATCATTCGCAAGGAGATTCCTGCAAAAATATTATTTGAAGTTGAACCTACATAGACTGTTACTGTCAGGGTTAATGTAACAGAGACTGTTACTGTCAGGGTTAATGTAACAGAGACTGTTACTGTCAGGGTTAATGTAACAGAGACTGTTACTGTCAGGGTTAATGTAACAGAGACTGTTACTGTCAGGGTTAATGTAACAGAGACTGTTACTGTCAGGGTTAATGTAACAGAGACTGTTACTGTCAGGGTTAATGTAACAGAGACTGTTACTGTCAGGGTTAATGTAACAGAGACTGTTACTGTCAGGGTTAATGAGCTCCAGACTGTTACTGTCAGGGTTAATGTAACAGAGACTGTTACTGTCAGGGTTAATGTAACAGAGACTGTTACTGTCAGGGTTAATGTAACAGAGACTGTTACTGTCAGGGTTAATGTAACAGAGACTGTTACTGTCAGGGTTAATGTAACAGAGACTGTTACTGTCAGGGTTAATGTAACAGAGACTGTTACTGTCAGGGTTAATGTAACAGAGACTGTTACTGTCAGGGTTAATGTTACAGAGACTGTTACTGTCAGGGTTAATGTAACAGAGACTGTTACTGTCAGGGTTAATGTAACAGAGACTGTTACTGTCAGGGTTAATGTAACAGAGACTGTTACTGTCAGGGTTAATGTTACAGAGACTGTTACTGTCAGGGTTAATGTAACAGAGACTGTTACTGTCAGGGTTAATGTAACAGAGACTGTTACTGTCAGGGTTAATGTAACAGAGACTGTTACTGTCAGGGTTAATGAGCTCCAGACTGTTACTGTCAGGGTTAATGCAACAGAGACTGTTACTGTCAGGGTTAATGTAACAGAGACTGTTACTGTCAAGGTTAATGAGCTCCAGACTGTTACTGTCAGGGTTAATGAGCTCCAGACTGTTACTGTCAGGGTTAATGAGCTCCAGACTGTTACTGTCAGAGTTAATGTAACAGAGACTGTTACTGTCAGGGTTAATGTAACAGAGACTGTTACTGTCAGGGTTAATGTAACAGAGACTGTTACTGTCAGGGTTAATGTAACAGAGACTGTTACTGTCAGGGTTAATGTAACAGAGACTGTTACTGTCAGAGTTAATGTAACAGAGACTGTTACTGTCAGGGTTAATGTAACAGAGACTGTTACTGGCAGGGTTAATGTAACAGAGACTGTTACTGGCAGGGTTAATGTAACAGAGACTGTTACTGTCAGGGTTAATGTAACAGAGACTGTTACTGTCAGGGTTAATGTAACAGAGACTGTTACTGTCAGAGTTAATGTAACAGAGACTGTTACTGTCAGGGTTAATGTAACAGAGACTGTTACTGTCAAGGTTAATGAGCTCCAGACTGTTACTGTCAGGGTTAATGAGCTCCAGACTGTTACTGTCAGGGTTAATGAGCTCCAGACTGTTACTGTCAAGGTTAATGAGCTCCAGACTGTTACTGTCAAGGTTAATGAGCTC
>NC_143031.1:87028411-87045911 GCF_057628025.1 Oncorhynchus mykiss | reverse complement strand
TAAAGGGTATTATTGTAGTAGGTAAAGGGTATTATTGTAGTAGTTAAAGGGTATTATTGTAGTAGGTAAAGGGTATTATTGTAGTAGGTAAAGGGTATTATTGTAGTAGGTAATGGGTATTATTGTAGTAGGTAAAGGGTATTATTGTAGTAGGTAAAGGGTATTATTGTAGTAGGTAAAGGGTATTATTGTAGTAGGTAAAGGGTATTATTGTAGTAGGTAAAGGGTATTATTGTAGTAGGTAAAGGGTATTATTGTAGTAGGTAAAGGGTATTATTGTAGTAGGTAAAGGGTATTATTGTAGTAGGTAATGGGTATTATTGTAGTAGGTAAAGGGTATTATTGTAGTAGGTAATGATGTAAAGGGTATTATTGTAGTAGGTAAAGGGTATTATTGTAGTAGGTAAAGGGTATTATTGTAGTAGTTAAAGGGTATTATTGTAGTAGGTAAAGGGTATTATTGTAGTAGGTAATGATGTAAAGGGTATTATTGTAGTAGGTAAAGGGTATTATTGTAGTAGGTAAAGGGTATTATTGTAGTAGTTAAAGGGTATTATTGTAGTAGTTAAAGGGTATTATTGTAGTAGGTAAAGGGTATTATTGTAGTAGGTAAAGGGTATTATTGTAGTAGGTAAAGGGTATTATTGTAGTAGGTAAAGGGTATTATTGTAGTAGGTAATGATGTAAAGGGTATTATTGTAGTAGGTAAAGGGTATTATTGTAGTAGTTAAAGGGTATTATTGTAGTAGGTAAAGGGTATTATTGTAGTAGGTAATGATGTAAAGGGTATTATTGTAGTAGGTAAAGGGTATTATTGTAGTAGTTAAAGGGTATTATTGTAGTAGGTAATGGGTATTATTGTAGTAGGTAAAGGGTATTATTGTAGTAGGTAAAGGGTATTATTGTAGTAGGTAAAGGGTATTATTGTAGTAGGTAAAGGGTATTATTGTAGTAGTTAAAGGGTATTATTGTAGTAGTTAAAGGGTATTATTGTAGTAGGTAAAGGGTATTATTGTAGTAGTTAAAGGGTATTATTGTAGTAGGTAAAGGGTATTATTGTAGTAGGTAAAGGGTATTATTGTAGTAGGTAATGATGTAAAGGGTATTATTGTAGTAGGTAAAGGGTATTATTGTAGTAGGTAAAGGGTATTATTGTAGTAGGTAATGATGTAAAGGGTATTATTGTAGTAGGTAAAGGGTATTATTGTAGTAGGTAAAGGGTATTATTGTAGTAGTTAAAGGGTATTATTGTAGTAGGTAATGATGTAAAGGGTATTATTGTAGTAGTTAAAGGGTATTATTGTAGTAGGTAAAGGGTATTATTGTAGTAGGTAAAGGGTATTATTGTAGTAGTTAAAGGGTATTATTGTAGTAGGTAATGATGTAAAGGGTATTATTGTAGTAGGTAAAGGGTATTATTGTAGTAGGTAAAGGGTATTATTGTAGTAGTTAAAGGGTATTATTGTAGTAGGTAATGATGTAAAGGGTATTATTGTAGTAGGTAAATGGTATTATTGTAGTAGTTAAAGGGTATTATTGTAGTAGGTAAAGGGTATTATTGTAGTAGGTAAAGGGTATTATTGTAGTAGGTAAAGGGTATTATTGTAGTAGTTAAATGATGTAAAGGGTATTATTGTAGTAGGTAATGATGTAAAGGGTATTATTGTAGTAGGTAAAGGGTATTATTGTAGTAGTTAAAGGGTATTATTGTAGTAGGTAATGGGTATTATTGTAGTAGGTAAAGGGTATTATTGTAGTAGGTAAAGGGTATTATTGTAGTAGTTAAAGGGTATTATTGTAGTAGTTAAAGGGTATTATTGTAGTAGTTAAAGGGTATTATTGTAGTAGGTAATGATGTAAAGGGTATTATTGTAGTAGGTAAAGGGTATTATTGTAGTAGTTAAAGGGTATTATTGTAGTAGGTAAAGGGTATTATTGTAGTAGGTAAAGGGTATTATTGTAGTAGGTAAAGGGTATTATTGTAGTAGTTAAAGGGTATTATTGTAGTAGGTAATGATGTAAAGGGTATTATTGTAGTAGGTAAAGGGTATTATTGTAGTAGGTAAAGGGTATTATTGTAGTAGGTAAAGGGTATTATTGTAGTAGGTAAAGGGTATTATTGTAGTAGGTAATGATGTAAAGGGTATTATTGTAGTAGGTAAAGGGTATTATTGTAGTAGGTAAAGGGTATTATTGTAGTAGTTAAAGGGTATTATTGTAGTAGGTAAAGGGTATTATTGTAGTAGGTAAAGGGTATTATTGTAGTAGTTAAAGGGTATTATTGTAGTAGGTAATGATGTAAAGGGTATTATTGTAGTAGGTAAATGGTATTATTGTAGTAGTTAAAGGGTATTATTGTAGTAGGTAAAGGGTATTATTGTAGTAGGTAAAGGGTATTATTGTAGTAGGTAAAGGGTATTATTGTAGTAGGTAAAGGGTATTATTGTAGTAGGTAAAGGGTATTATTGTAGTAGTTAAAGGGTATTATTGTAGTAGGTAATGATGTAAAGGGTATTATTGTAGTAGGTAAAGGGTATTATTGTAGTAGGTAAAGGGTATTATTGTAGTAGGTAAAGGGTATTATTGTAGTAGGTAAAGGGTATTATTGTAGTAGGTAATGATGTAAAGGGTATTATTGTAGTAGGTAAAGGGTATTATTGTAGTAGGTAAAGGGTATTATTGTAGTAGTTAAAGGGTATTATTGTAGTAGGTAAAGGGTATTATTGTAGTAGGTAAAGGGTATTATTGTAGTAGTTAAAGGGTATTATTGTAGTAGGTAATGATGTAAAGGGTATTATTGTAGTAGGTAAATGGTATTATTGTAGTAGTTAAAGGGTATTATTGTAGTAGGTAATGATGTAAAGGGTATTATTGTAGTAGTTAATGGGTATTATTGTAGTAGGTAAAGGGTATTATTGTAGTAGGTAAAGGGTATTATTGTAGTAGGTAAAGGGTATTATTGTAGTAGTTAAAGGGTATTATTGTAGTAGGTAATGATGTAAAGGGTATTATTGTAGTAGTTAAAGGGTATTATTGTAGTAGGTAAAGGGTATTATTGTAGTAGGTAATGGGTATTATTGTAGTAGTTAAAGGGTATTATTGTAGTAGTTAAAGGGTATTATTGTAGTAGGTAAAGGGTATTATTGTAGTAGGTAAAGGGTATTATTGTAGTAGTTAAAGGGTATTATTGTAGTAGTTAAAGGGTATTATTGTAGTAGGTAATGGGTATTATTGTAGTAGTTAAAGGGTATTATTGTAGTAGGTAAAGGGTATTATTGTAGTAGGTAAAGGGTATTATTGTAGTAGGTAAAGGGTATTATTGTAGTAGTTAAAGGGTATTATTGTAGTAGGTAAAGGGTATTATTGTAGTAGGTAAAGGGTATTATTGTAGTAGGTAAAGGGTATTATTGTAGTAGGTAAAGGGTATTATTGTAGTAGTTAAAGGGTATTATTGTAGTAGGTAATGATGTAAAGGGTATTATTGTAGTAGTTAAAGGGTATTATTGTAGTAGTTAAAGGGTATTATTGTAGTAGGTAATGGGTATTATTGTAGTAGGTAAAGGGTATTATTGTAGTAGGTAAAGGGTATTATTGTAGTAGTTAAAGGGTATTATTGTAGTAGGTAATGGGTATTATTGTAGTAGGTAAAGGGTATTATTGTAGTAGGTAAAGGGTATTATTGTAGTAGGTAAAGGGTATTATTGTAGTAGGTAAAGGGTATTATTGTAGTAGGTAAAGGGTATTATTGTAGTAGGTAAAGGGTATTATTGTAGTAGGTAAAGGGTATTATTGTAGTAGGTAAAGGGTATTATTGTAGTAGGTAAAGGGTATTATTGTAGTAGGTAATGATGTAAAGGGTATTATTGTAGTAGGTAAAGGGTATTATTGTAGTAGGTAAAGGGTATTATTGTAGTAGTTAAAGGGTATTATTGTAGTAGTTAAAGGGTATTATTGTAGTAGGTAAAGGGTATTATTGTAGTAGTTAAAGGGTATTATTGTAGTAGGTAAAGGGTATTATTGTAGTAGGTAAAGGGTATTATTGTAGTAGGTAAAGGGTATTATTGTAGTAGTTAAAGGGTATTATTGTAGTAGGTAATGATGTAAAGGGTATTATTGTAGTAGGTAAAGGGTATTATTGTAGTAGGTAAAGGGTATTATTGTAGTAGGTAAAGGGTATTATTGTAGTAGTTAAAGGGTATTATTGTAGTAGTTAAAGGGTATTATTGTAGTAGGTAAAGGGTATTATTGTAGTAGGTAATGATGTAAAGGGTATTATTGTAGTAGGTAAAGGGTATTATTGTAGTAGGTAAAGGGTATTATTGTAGTAGTTAAAGGGTATTATTGTAGTAGTTAAAGGGTATTATTGTAGTAGTTAAAGGGTATTATTGTAGTAGTTAAAGGGTATTATTGTAGTAGGTAAAGGGTATTATTGTAGTAGGTAAAGGGTATTATTGTAGTAGTTAAAGGGTATTATTGTAGTAGGTAAAGGGTATTATTGTAGTAGGTAAAGGGTATTATTGTAGTAGGTAAAGGGTATTATTGTAGTAGTTAAAGGGTATTATTGTAGTAGGTAAAGGGTATTATTGTAGTAGGTAAAGGGTATTATTGTAGTAGGTAAAGGGTATTATTGTAGTAGGTAAAGGGTATTATTGTAGTAGTTAAAGGGTATTATTGTAGTAGGTAATGATGTAAATGGTATTATTGTAGTAGTTAAAGGGTATTATTGTAGTAGGTAATGATGTAAAGGGTATTATTGTAGTAGGTAAAGGGTATTATTGTAGTAGGTAAAGGGTATTATTGTAGTAGTTAAAGGGTATTATTGTAGTAGTTAAAGGGTATTATTGTAGTAGGTAAAGGGTATTATTGTAGTAGGTAATGATGTAAAGGGTATTATTGTAGTAGTTAAAGGGTATTATTGTAGTAGTTAAAGGGTATTATTGTAGTAGTTAAAGGGTATTATTGTAGTAGTTAAAGGGTATTATTGTAGTAGGTAATGATGTAAAGGGTATTATTGTAGTAGGTAAAGGGTATTATTGTAGTAGTTAAAGGGTATTATTGTAGTAGGTAAAGGGTATTATTGTAGTAGGTAATGGGTATTATTGTAGTAGGTAAAGGGTATTATTGTAGTAGGTAATGGGTATTATTGTAGTAGGTAAAGGGTATTATTGTAGTAGGTAAAGGGTATTATTGTAGTAGTTAAAGGGTATTATTGTAGTAGTTAAAGGGTATTATTGTAGTAGGTAATGATGTAAAGGGTATTATTGTAGTAGGTAAATGGTATTATTGTAGTAGGTAAAGGGTATTATTGTAGTAGGTAAAGGGTATTATTGTAGTAGGTAAAGGGTATTATTGTAGTAGTTAAAGGGTATTATTGTAGTAGGTAATGATGTAAAGGGTATTATTGTAGTAGTTAAAGGGTATTATTGTAGTAGGTAATGATGTAAAGGGTATTATTGTAGTAGGTAAAGGGTATTATTGTAGTAGTTAAAGGGTATTATTGTAGTAGGTAATGATGTAAAGGGTATTATTGTAGTAGGTAATGGGTATTATTGTAGTAGGTAAAGGGTATTATTGTAGTAGGTAATGGGTATTATTGTAGTAGGTAAAGGGTATTATTGTAGTAGGTAAAGGGTATTATTGTAGTAGTTAAAGGGTATTATTGTAGTAGTTAAAGGGTATTATTGTAGTAGGTAATGATGTAAAGGGTATTATTGTAGTAGGTAAATGGTATTATTGTAGTAGGTAAAGGGTATTATTGTAGTAGGTAAAGGGTATTATTGTAGTAGGTAAAGGGTATTATTGTAGTAGTTAAAGGGTATTATTGTAGTAGGTAATGATGTAAAGGGTATTATTGTAGTAGGTAAAGGGTATTATTGTAGTAGGTAATGATGTAAAGGGTATTATTGTAGTAGGTAAAGGGTATTATTGTAGTAGTTAAAGGGTATTATTGTAGTAGGTAAAGGGTATTATTGTAGTAGGTAAAGGGTATTATTGTAGTAGGTAAAGGGTATTATTGTAGTAGGTAAAGGGTATTATTGTAGTAGTTAAAGGGTATTATTGTAGTAGGTAATGATGTAAAGGGTATTATTGTAGTAGGTAATGATGTAAAGGGTATTATTGTAGTAGTTAAAGGGTATTATTGTAGTAGTTAAAGGGTATTATTGTAGTAGGTAAAGGGTATTATTGTAGTAGGTAAAGGGTATTATTGTAGTAGGTAATGATGTAAAGGGTATTATTGTAGTAGGTAAATGGTATTATTGTAGTAGGTAAAGGGTATTATTGTAGTAGGTAAAGGGTATTATTGTAGTAGTTAAAGGGTATTATTGTAGTAGGTAAAGGGTATTATTGTAGTAGGTAAAGGGTATTATTGTAGTAGGTAAAGGGTATTATTGTAGTAGGTAAAGGGTATTATTGTAGTAGTTAAAGGGTATTATTGTAGTAGGTAATGGGTATTATTGTAGTAGTTAAAGGGTATTATTGTAGTAGGTAAAGGGTATTATTGTAGTAGGTAAATGGTATTATTGTAGTAGGTAAAGGGTATTATTGTAGTAGGTAAAGGGTATTATTGTAGTAGTTAAAGGGTATTATTGTAGTAGGTAATGATGTAAAGGGTATTATTGTAGTAGGTAAAGGGTATTATTGTAGTAGTTAAAGGGTATTATTGTAGTAGGTAATGATGTAAAGGGTATTATTGTAGTAGGTAAAGGGTATTATTGTAGTAGGTAAAGGGTATTATTGTAGTAGGTAAAGGGTATTATTGTAGTAGGTAAAGGGTATTATTGTAGTAGGTAATGATGTAAAGGGTATTATTGTAGTAGTTAAATGATGTAAAGGGTATTATTGTAGTAGTTAAATGATGTAAAGGGTATTATTGTAGTAGGTAAAGGGTATTATTGTAGTAGGTAATGATGTAAAGGGTATTATTGTAGTAGTTAAAGGGTATTATTGTAGTAGGTAATGATGTAAAGGGTATTATTGTAGTAGTTAAAGGGTATTATTGTAGTAGGTAATGATGTAAAGGGTATTATTGTAGTAGGTAAAGGGTATTATTGTAGTAGGTAAAGGGTATTATTGTAGTAGGTAATGATGTAAAGGGTATTATTGTAGTAGGTAAAGGGTATTATTGTAGTAGGTAAAGGGTATTATTGTAGTAGGTAAAGGGTATTATTGTAGTAGGTAAAGGGTATTATTGTAGTAGGTAATGATGTAAAGGGTATTATTGTAGTAGGTAAAGGGTATTATTGTAGTAGGTTAATGTTTTATTCCTACCGGAGCCCCGTCCATGAAGACCTCCACTCCAGTGTTCTCGTACACAGTTGGTTTGTAGCACTCAGGGAAGGTCTCTGAGGTGAAGCGAACCAGGAGGGCCGTCTTCCCGACAGCACTGTCCCCCACCAGCACACACTTCACCTGGGTCTCCGCGCTCATGGCTGCTCCGCTCGGAACCCTGGGGGTTGTAGTCCTTTAGGGAGACGTTGAGTTGTAGTCCTGAAGCAGAGAGGAGGGTTGAGATCAGGGGGTTGTGATGTCCATAGTGATGGTGGTCACCTTCTCTGTGATACTCTCTGTGGGGGTTGTAGTTCTTTAGGGAGATGTTGTAGTCCTGAAGTAGAGGAGGTTTGAGATCAGGGGGTTGTGACGTCCATAGTGATGGTGGTCACCTTCTCTGTGATACTCTGTGGGGGTTGTAGTTCTTTAGGGAGACGTTGTAGTCCTGTGGAGCTCAGGGGGTTGTAGTTCTTTAGGGAGATGTTGTAGTCCTGAAGTAGAGGAGGGTTAGGATCAGCGGGTTGTGGTCACCTACTCTGTGATACTCTCTGTGGGGGTTGTAGTTCTTTAGGGAGATGTTGTAGTCCTGAAGTAGAGGAGGGTTGAGATCAGGGGGTTGTGGTCACCTACTCTGTGATACTCTCTGTGGGGGTTGTAGTTCCTTAGGGAGATGTTGTAGTCCTAAAGTAGAGGAGGGTTGAGATCAGGGGGTTGTGGTCACCTGGTGTGTAGAGTCATGATGCTAACTGCATGTGTCTCTCTCTCACCACAGAGTTTACTGGCTCTACTGCTCCAGTAGAGAAGCTGAAGGGCTCTGACTGTCTTCATATGGTTTTCACTCTGTCTCTCTCTCTACACACTCTCTCTCTACACACACACATCTCTCTCTACACACACACACCTCTCACTCTCTCTCTACACACACTCTCTCTACACACACTCTCTCTCTCTACACACACACACACCTCTCACTCTACACACACACCTCTCACTCTACACACACACACACACACTCTCTCTACACACACACACCTCTCACTCTACACACACACACACTCTCTCTACACACACACACCTCTCACTCTCTCTACACACACACACACTCTCTCTCTCTCTCTCTCTACACACACACACCTCTCACTCTACACACACACTCCTCTCACTCTACACACACACTCTCTCTCTCTCTCTCTCTCTCTACACACACACTCTCTCTCTCTGTCTCTACACACACACTCTCTCTCTCTACACACACACACTCTCTACACACACACCTCTCTCTCTCTACACACACACACACCTCTCTCTACACACACACTCTCCCTCTCTCTACACACACTCTCTCTATACACACACTCTCTCTACACACACACTCTCTCTCTAACTCTCTCTCTCTCTCTCGCGCTACACACACACACACTCTCTCTCTCTACACACACACACACTCTCTCACTCTACACACACACTCTCTCTCTCTACACACACACACTCTCTCTCTACACACATACACACACTCTCTCTCTCTCTACACACACACACTCTCTCTCTACACACACACACTCTCTCTCTACACACATACCCAAACTCTCTCTCTCTCTACACACACACTCTCTCTCTACACACATACACACACTCTCTCTCTCTCTACACACACACACACTCTCTCTCTACACACATACACTCTCTCTCTACACACATACACACTCTCTCTCTCTCTCCAACTCTCTCTCTCTGTCTAAACACAGCCCCCCCATCTATCTCAGTTCCTCTTCACTTACCTCTCTGTGTTCTCCACGGAGTTGACACCAGGCTCCGCCTCCTGCGATCAATCGAGGTCACCTGACGTCACAGGTGATTATTCCATCCAATCAAGGCCCGGCATACGGTAGAGAGCTGTGAGAACATTATCTGATGAGGACACCGTTGACTCCGTGAGAGGGGGGGGTTGCTCTAATAAAGTAGAGCTACTAATTGTGCAGGTTTTCGTTCCAGCCCAGCACTAAAACACATCAGATTCAGCTTTTTTTTTATTAGGCTGCACATATGTAATACACTGTGACGAGCTGCTGATGTAAAAGAAGGGCTATTTAAAATAAAATAAGTGATTGATTGACATTTAAATTTACAGAGAAAAGCTGGCCGAAATCTGAGCATGTACCTTCTCCTCTCCGTAGTGACCCAGCCATGAATGAGGGAGGGAGGACAGAGCCGACCCATAGATTTGGTTATTAACTCCTACAGTGATAACGCCAGAGAAGAGGGAGGGAGGACAGAGCCGACCCATAGATTTGGTTATTAACTCCTACAGTGATAACGCCAGAGAAGAAGGAGGGAGGACAGAGCAGACCCATAGATGTGGTTATTAACTCCTACAGTGATAACGCCAGAGAAGAGGGAGGACAGAGCCGACCCATAGATGTGGTTATTAACTCCTACAGTGATAACGCCAGAGAAGAGGGAGGGAGGACAGAGCCGACCCATAGATGTGGTTATTAACTCCTACAGTGATAACGCCAGAGAAGAGGGAGGGAGGACAGAGCCGACCCATAGATGTGGTTATTAACTCCTACAGTGATAACGCCAGAGAAGAGGGAGGGAGGACAGAGCCGACCCATAGATTTGGTTATTAACTCCTACAGTGATAACGCCAGAGAAGAAGGAGGGAGGACAGAGCCGACCCATAGATGTGGTTATTAACTCCTACAGTGATAACGCCAGAGAAGAGGGAGGGAGGACAGAGCCGACCCATAGATGTGGTTATTAACTCCTACAGTGATAACGCCAGAGAAGAGGGAGGGAGGACAGAGCCGACCCATAGATGTGGTTATTAACTCCTACAGTGATAACGCCAGAGAAGAGGGAGGGAGGACAGCACCGACCCATAGATGTGGTTATTAACTCCTACAGTGATAACGCCAGAGAAGAGGGAGGGAGGACAGAGCCGACCCATAGATTTGGTTATTAACTAGGTTACCAATATATTCAAATATAAGGATTGACATATTTTCATTTAAAAAAAAAAACATTCTTTTGATTAATTTATTCATACTATTTAATCTTTCCACATGTGCCTGCTCGTCAGGACACGGTCGTTCAGAGGAGCTACAGTAGCCAACATAACATCGAACACAATCACTTCGTTTTACCTGTCTTTATTGATAGTTATGTGTATATATCCATTTAAAAAAATGATTCATGATTTCGACTGGCTGTGAAACGCTGCCCGCCCGTCTCATCCCGACTCGTTCATTACTATGCGACAGCTGGAGAGGGAATTTGAATATTGAAACAATGTTGCAAATGTCGGAGAGACAGACGGCAACGGTTTATACAAATCACCGCTGTTGAAAACTAAACGTTACTCTAAAAGAAATGTCATATAATGTCTAGATGCTTTTTATAAATTGCCTGGCTGGGCTGATGAGACAGTGGATTGCGCAATCAGATGGAACGGAGTAAATAGGAATTTTGACTTCTTAGATTTAGCTGGTGGTACTTTGTGGAATAGACAACGGCTGGAATGCGGGTTTAACCAATCAGCATCTAGGATTAGACCCACCCGTTGTATAATGACTAACTAGACTACTGACTATGAACTAGACTAGACTACTGACTACTAACTAGACTAGACTACAAACTAGACTAGACTACTAACTAGACTACTGACTACAAACTAGACTACTGACTACTAACTAGACTAGACTACTGACAAAATTATTGACTAGACTATTGACTACTAACTAGACTACTGACTAGATTACTGACTACTAACTAGACTACTGACTAGATCATTGACTAGACTACTGACTAGACTACTGACTACAACTAGACTACTGACTACTAACTAGACTAGACTACTGACTAGATTATTGACTAGACTATTGACTACTAACTAGACTACTGACTAGATTACTGACTACTAACTAGACTACTGACTAGATCATTGACTAGACTACTGACTAGATCATTGACTAGACTATTGACTACTAACTAGACTACTGACTAGATTATTGACTACTAACTAGACTACTGACTAGATTACTGACTACTAACTAGACTACTGACTAGATCATTGACTAGATTACTGAATACTAACTAGACTACTGACTAGATCATTGACTAGACTACTGACTAGATCATTGACTAGACTATTGACTACTAACTAGACTACTGACTAGATTATTGACTACTAACTAGACTACTGACTAGATTACTGACTACTAACTAGACTACTGACTAGATCATTGACTAGATTACTGAATACTAACTAGACTACTAACTAGATAATTGACTAGACTACTGACTACTAACCAGACTACTGACTACTAACTAGACCTACTGACTAACTAGACTACTGACTGACTAGACTACTGACTAGATCATTGACTAGATTACTGAATACTAACTAGACTACTAACTAGATCATTGACTAGACTACTGACTACTAACCAGACTACTGACTACTAACTAGACCTACTGACTAACTAGACTACAGACTGACTAGACTCCTAACTAGACTACAGACTACTAACTAGACTCCTGACTCCTAACTAGACTCCTGACTAGACTCCTGACTACTAACTAGACTCCTGACTTGACTCCTGACTACTAACTAGACTCCTGACTACTCTCCCTACACAGCAATGGCAGCCCCCCAGGAGCCAAATGCAGACCACAACAGACTAAAGGTGTGTTTTGTCTTGAACCCAACTGATCCTCTATTAGGGCGTGTAAAGGATATACCGGTATTGTTACTGACATTGAGAAATGCCCGTGTTTTGTTTAAAATATGGACACCATTCACCATGGCTTTATAGAAACACTAGATTAGAGAGTTAAGGGTTATTCAAACATCATCTACCCACAGGAAGAGTTGAACAGCTCTGTTCCTTCACCATCTACCCCCAGGAAGAGTTGAACAGCTCTGTTCCTTCACCATCTACCCCCAGGAAGAGTTGAAAAGCTCCGTTCCTTCATCATCTACCCCCATGAAGAGTTGAAAAGCTCTGTTCCTTCATCATCTACCCCCAGGAAGAGTTGAAAAGCTCCGTTCTTCACCCTGCCATAACTGACATTTTGTTTTCACCTACTTTACCCCCCACATCACGACGGTCTAGAAGCACAGGGCAGAGAGGCCCACTAAACTCAACTTTAGCCATTCAAATAGAGCCTATTTATGTGAAACCAAATGTAAGGGATTAATGTGTGTCGTTTATCATTTTATTGAGATACAAATAGTTAAAATTGGATAATAACATTTTTTTTGTGTGTAGGACTATTGGTTTAAACAATGAATATGAAACGCCAAATGATTCTGTGACTCTCCAATACATTAATAATGTATTTAGTAGGCTCATATTAAATGAGGTATTCTGGCTGGATTAAAACAAAAAGACATGAAAAAAGACAAAACAACTTTTGTTACTTGTCGTAGACAGAAGAATAGAACAAAAGATAGCTCACCGTGTTGTCAGACGTCGACACCGCAGCCTGTCTTCATGATGGCAACGGGCGGATGTTGCGCTTCAGCTCAAAGCATTTTTTTGGGGGGGACTCGGAGACGGTTTGGTGCCTCGGTAGAAAAGTTTTTTAATTTTTTTTTACGGTATATACATTAGGCTACTTTTATAAATACTGCTTAAAGCGAAAGTAAATCGCCTAATTATTCTATATGCACAGAACTACTTAAACACATTTATATGCGTCACTTACACAGCTTACTACTTACTATCTGTACAAAAAACGGAGAGGGAAATGAGATGCGCTCTCTCTCTCATCTCACTAACAGCATCCGTTTGTTGAGTGTGGAGGAGGAGGTGTGTTGATGCCGTTTCGTTTCTGTTGTTTTTGATCCCTTAGATAGACAACTTTACGCAGTAGCTTGGGGTTAATGTGTTTACATATGAAACGTGGCGTGTGGCCTCATAACGACAGACTTTACGCAGTAGCTGTGAGTTAATGTGTTTACATCTAAAACGTGGCGTGTGGCCTCATAACGACAGACTTTACGCAGTAGCTTGGAGTTAACGTGTTTATATATAAAACGTGGCGTGTGGCCTCATAACGACAGACTTTACGCAGTAGCTTGGAGTTAACGTGTTTATATATGAAACGTGGCGTGTGGCCTCATAACGACAGACTTTACGCAGTAGCTTGGAGTTAACGTGTTTATATATAAAACGTGGCGTGTGGCCTCATAACGACAGACTTTACGCAGTAGCTTGGAGTTAACGTGTTTATATATGAAACGTGGCGTGTGGCCTCATAACGACAGACTTTACGCAGTAGCTGTGAGTTAATGTGTTTACATCTAAAACGTGGCGTGTGGCCTCATAACGACAGACTTTACGCAGTAGCTTGGGGTTAATGTGTTTATATATAAAACGTGGCGTGTGGCCTCATAACGACAGACTTTACGCAGTAGCTGTGAGTTAATGTGTTTACATCTAAAACGTGGCGTGTGGCCTCATAACGACAGACTTTACGCAGTAGCTTGGAGTTAATGTCTTTACATCTAAAACGTGGCGTGTGGCCTCATAACGACAGACTTTACGCAGTAGCTTGGGGTTAATGTGTTTACATCTAAAACGTGGCGTGTGGCCTCATAACGACAGACTTTACGCAGTAGCTTGGAGTTAATGTCTTTACATCTAAAACGTGGCGTGTGGCCTCATAACGACAAGACAGGAGGGAAATAAAACCTCGAAAGTTAATAACAATATATTTTACAATGCATCCTCTCTGGTTAGGATATGTTAATTGTTAATTGGAAAAAGGACCCTATATCATTCTCTGTAGACGTATAACGGGCATAGTAACTATTTTGTCAAAAGGTTCTCCGTCATGACTATGAGTCGACTTGTTATGGAACGAAATAATTGTGCGTCATGTTTATCGAAAGGAAAGTAGTGAGAAATTACCGACACCGTAGGGTGCCGTTCAGTTCTCTTGAACGTTTGCTACGTTTCGCAACAATTTGTACTGTAGGACACGTTTCCACAAAACGTTCTCGAACGGGGCTTTTGGAGGTACGTTTGCTCTCCGTTCGGTGGGTGTGGCTTCAAGCAATGAGTGACGTGTTTCAACGGCAGTGGCCATGCTGACCGCGTTCCCCCCCCAAAACCACAACATCACCGTTTGTACAGCACCGTTTCCGTTCAATAACACGTTCCAGAACGTAACAATGTACTGAACGCAGCCCGTGAGTCAGATGAACCGTTCCTTCCCACGCCGGTATGGGGGATACACCACGAGACGAGAGCGTTAAAGGGGGATGGGGGACGGAGCAGATGAACGGATGCTGCCACACTATAGCACCTGCTTTAATTCATTAACTAATTTCACCTTTATTTAACAAGGAAAGTCAGTTATGAATAAATTATTATTTACAATGACCGCCTACCAAAAGGCAAAACGGCCTCCTGCGGGAGGGGGGCCTGGGATTAAAAATATAAATATAGGGGAAAAAAACACTCACCACAACAAGGAGAGACAACACAACACGACATAAAGACTGGTTGCCAACCAACTAAAACACACACACACTGTGACTTGATTTGATTGTGTTCCAAAAGTGAACAGACAATGTTCTTTATTGAAAATATAATTTGTAAAAAAAATAAAAAAAATAATACATAAGAAAATAAATCAACAATTATGAAAATAAAAATATACCCTTTCCTTTGGTAGCCTACAATTCCCTTTTAGGAGTCAGTCCCTAACCCTAACCCTTTAGGAGTCAGTCCCTAACCCTAACCCTTTAGGAGTCAGTCCCTAACCCTAACCCTTTAGGAGTCAGTCCCTAAACCCTTTAGGAGTCAGTCCCTAACCCTTTAGGAGTCAGTCCCTAACCCTTTAGGAGTCAGTCCCAAACCCTTTAGGAGTCAGTCCCTAACCCTTTAGGAGTCAGTCCCTAACCCTTTAGGAGTCAGTCCCTAACCCTTTAGGAGTCAGTCCCTAACCCTTTAGGAGTCAGTCCCTAACCCTTTAGGAGTCAGTCCCTAACCCTAACCCTTTAGGAGTCAGTCCCTAACCCCTAACCCTTTAGGAGTCAGTCCCTAACCCTTTAGGAGTCAGTCCCTAACCCTTTAGGAGTCAGTCCCTAGCCCTTTAGGAGTCAGTCCCTAACCCTTTAGGAGTCAGTCCCTAAACCCTTTAGAAGTCAGTCCCTAACCCTTTAGGAGTCAGTCCCTAAACCCTTTAGGAGTCTGTCCCTAGCCCTTTAGGAGTCAGTCCCTAACCCTTTAGGAGTCAGTCCCTAAACCCTTTAGGAGTCAGTCCCTAAACCCTTTAGGAGTCAGTCGCTAGCCCTTTAGGAGTCTGTCCCTAAACCCTTTAGGAGTCAGTCCCTAACCCCTAACCCTTTAGGAGTCAGTCCCTAACCCTTTAGGAGTCAGTCCCTAACCCTTTAGGGGTCAGTCCCTAACCCTTTAGGAGTCAGTCCCTAAACCCTAACCCTTTAGGAGTCAGTCCCTAACCCTTTAGGAGTCAGTCCCTAACCCTAACCCTTTAGGAGTCAGTCCCTAAACCCTAACCCATTTAGGAGTCAGTCCCTAAACATTTAGGAGTCAGTCCCTAACCCCTAACCCTTTAGGAGTCAGTCCCAAACCCTTTAGGAGTCAGTCCCTAACCCATTTAGGAGTCAGTCCCTAACCCTTTAGGAGTCAGTCCCTAACCCTTTAGGAGTCAGTCCCTAACCCTTTAGGAGTCAGTCCCTAACCCATTTAGGAGTCAGTCCCTAACCCATTTAGGAGTCAGTCCCTAACCCATTTAGGAGTCAGTCCCTAACCCTTTAGGAGTCAGTCCCTAAACCCTAACCCTTTAGGAGTCAGTCCCTAACCCTTTAGGAGTCTGTCCCTAACCCTAACCCTTTAGGAGTCAGTCCCTAACCCTTTAGGAGTCAGTCCCTAACCCTTTAGGAGTCAGTTCCTAACCCTTTAGGAGTCAGTCCCTAACCCTTTAGGAGTCAGTCCCTAACCCTTTAGGAGTCAGTCCCTAACCCTTTAGGAGTCAGTCCCTAAACCCTAACCCATTTAGGAGTCAGTCCCTAACCCTTTAGGAGTCAGTCCCTAACCCCTAACCCTTTAGGAGTCAGTCCCTAACCCATTTAGGAGTCAGTCCCTAACCCTTTAGGAGTCAGTCCCAAACCCTTTAGGAGTCAGTCCCAAACCCATTTAGGAGTCAGTCCCTAACCCTTTAGGAGTCAGTCCCTAACCCCTAACCCTTTTAGGAGTCAGTACCTAACCCTTTTAGGAGTCAGTCCCTAACCCATTAGGAGTCAGTCCCTAACCCTTTAGGAGTCAGTCCCTAACCCTTTAGGAGTCAGTCCCTAACCCTTTAGGAGTCAGTCCCTAACCCCTAACCCTTTAGGAGTCAGTCCCTAACCCTTTAGGAGTCAGTCCCTAACCCTTTAGGAGTCAGTCCCTAACCCTAACCCTTTAGGAGTCAGTCCCTAACCCTAACCCATTTAAGAGTCAGCACCTAACCCATTTAGGAGTCAGTCCCTAACCCTTTAGGAGTCAGCACCTAACCCTTTAGGAGTCAGTCCCTAACCCCTAACCCTTTAGGAGTCAGTCCCTAACCCTTTAGGAGTCAGTCCCTAACCCATTAGGAGTCAGTTCCAAACCCTTTAGGAGTCAGTACCTAACCCATTTAGGAGTCAGTCCCTAACCCTATAGGAGTCAGTCCCTAACCCTTTAGGAGTCAGTCCCTAACCCTAACCCTTTAGGAGTCAGTCCCTAACCCTAACCCTTTAGGAGTCAGTCCCTAAACCATTTAGGAGTCAGTCCCTAACCCTTTAGGAGTCAGTTCCAAACCCTTTAGGAGTCAGTACCTAACCCATTTAGGAGTCAGTTCCTAACCCTTTAGGAGTCAGTCCCTAACCCATTTACGATTCCCTCTATAGAGAATAGAGGGCCATTTGGATTCCCTATATAGAGAATAGAGGGCCATTTGGATTCCCTCTATAGAGAATAGGGGGCCATTTGGATTCCCTATATAGAGAATAGGGGGCCATTTGGGACAGCCATAAAGTAGAACAAAACCAAACACTGTTTCTGTCAACACTGTCAACACTCTTCGATCTAATGTATAAACGGCCCAGATATCACTTCTGATCTAATGTATAAACGGCCCAGATATCACTTCTGATCTAATGTATAAACGGCCCAGATATCACTTCTGATCTAATGTATAAACGGCCCGGTTATCACTTCTGATCTAATGTATAAAC
>NC_143031.1:87020911-87023411 GCF_057628025.1 Oncorhynchus mykiss | reverse complement strand
TGTGGTCTTCCTCTCTAACACCTCTTCATCACACAGCCTGGAGGTCTAGCTAGGTGTACCTGTGGTCTTCCTCTCTAACACCTCTTCATCACACAGCCTGGAGGTCTAGCTAGGTGTACCTGTGGTCTTCCTCTCTAACACCTCTTCATCACACAGCCTGGAGGTCTAGCTAGGTGTACCTGTGGTCTTCCTCTCTAACACCTCTTCATCACACAGCCTGGAGGTCTAGCTAGGTGTACCTGTGGTCTTCCTCTCTAACACCTCTTCATCACGCAGCCTGGAGGTCTAGCTAGGTGTACCTGTGGTCTTCCTCTCTAACACCTCTTCATCACGCAGCCTGGAGGTCTAGCTAGGTGTACCTGTGGTCTTCCTCTCTAACTCCTCTTCATCACACAGCCTGGAGGTCTAGCTAGGTGTACCTGTGGTCTTCCTCTTCATCACTCAGCCTGGAGGTCTAGCTAGGTGTACCTGTGGTCTTCCTCTCTAACTCCTCTTCATCACGCAGCCTGGAGGTCTAGCTAGGTGTACCTGTGGTCTTCCTCTCTAACACATCTTCATCACACAGCCTGGAGGTCTAGCTAGGTGTACCTGTGGTCTTCCTCTCTAACTCCTCTTCATCACACAGCCTGGAGGTCTAGCTAGGTGTACCTGTGGTCTTCCTCTTCATCACTCAGCCTGGAGGTCTAGCTAGGTGTACCTGTGGTCTTCCTCTCTAACTCCTCTTCATCACGCAGCCTGGAGGTCTAGCTAGGTGTACCTGTGGTCTTCCTCTCTAACACATCTTCATCACACAGCCTGGAGGTCTAGCTAGGTGTACCTGTAGTCTTCCTCTCTAACACCTCTTCATCACACAGCCTGGAGGTCTAGCTAGGTGTACCTGTGGTCTTCCTCTCTAACACCTCTTCATCACGCAGCCTGGAGGTCTAGCTAGGTGTACCTGTGGTCTTCCTCTCCAACACCTCTTCATCACGCAGCCTGGAGGTCTAGCTAGGTGTACCTGTGGTCTTCCTCTCTAACACCTCTTTATCACGCAGCCTGGAGGTCTAGCTAGGTGTACCTGTGGTCTTCCTCTCTAACACCTCTTCATCACGCAGCCTGGAGGTCTAGCTAGGTGTACCTGTGGTCTTCCTCTCTAACACCTCTTCATCACGCAGCCTGGAGGTCTAGCTAGGTGTACCTGTGGTCTTCCTCTCTAACACCTCTTCATCACGCAGCCTGGAGGTCTAGCTAGGTGTACCTGTGGTCTTCCTCTCTAACACCTCTTCATCACGCAGCCTGGAGGTCTAGCTAGGTGTACCTGTGGTCTTCCTCTCTAACACATCTTCATCACACAGCCTGGAGGTCTAGCTAGGTGTACCTGTGGTCTTCCTCTCTAACACCTCTTCATCACACAGCCTGGAGGTCTAGCTAGGTGTACCTGTGGTCTTCCTCTCTAACACCTCTTCATCACACAGCCTGGAGGTCTAGCTAGGTGTACCTGTGGTCTTCCTCTCTAACTCCTCTTCATCACACAGCCTGGAGGTCTAGCTAGGTGTACCTGTGGTCTTCCTCTCTAACACCTCTTCATCACGCAGCCTGGAGGTCTAGCTAGGTGTACCTGTGGTCTTCCTCTCTAACTCCTCTTCATCACACAGCCTGGAGGTCTAGCTAGGTGTACCTGTGGTCTTCCTCTTCATCACTCAGCCTGGAGGTCTAGCTAGGTGTACCTGTGGTCTTCCTCTCTAACTCCTCTTCATCACGCAGCCTGGAGGTCTAGCTAGGTGTACCTGTGGTCTTCCTCTCTAACACATCTTCATCACACAGCCTGGAGGTCTAGCTAGGTGTACCTGTGGTCTTCCTCTCTAACTCCTCTTCATCACACAGCCTGGAGGTCTAGCTAGGTGTACCTGTGGTCTTCCTCTTCATCACTCAGCCTGGAGGTCTAGCTAGGTGTACCTGTGGTCTTCCTCTCTAACTCCTCTTCATCATGCAGCCTGGAGGTCTAGCTAGGTGTACCTGTGGTCTTCCTCTCTAACACATCTTCATCACACAGCCTGGAGGTCTAGCTAGGTGTACCTGTAGTCTTCCTCTCTAACACCTCTTCATCACACAGCCTGGAGGTCTAGCTAGGTGTACCTGTGGTCTTCCTCTCTTACACCTCTTCATCACGCAGCCTGGAGGTCTAGCTAGGTGTACCTGTGGTCTTCCTCTCTAACACCTCTTCATCACGCAGCCTGGAGGTCTAGCTAGGTGTACCTGTGGTCTTCCTCTCTAACACCTCTTCATCACGCAGCCTGGAGGTCTAGCTAGGTGTACCTGTGGTCTTCCTCTCTAACACCTCTTCATCACGCAGCCTGGAGGTCTAGCTAGGTGTACCTGTGGTCTTCCTCTCTAACACCTCTTCATCCCACAGCCTGGAGGTCTAGCTAGGTGTACCTGTGGTCTTCCTCTCTAACACCTCTTCATCACACAGCCTGGAGGTCTAGCTAGGTGTACCTGTGGTCTTCCTCTCTAACACCTC